>NC_090929.1:1715283701-1715586732 GCF_040938575.1 Ambystoma mexicanum | reverse complement strand
GACTCCTCCAAAGCCCTCTTCCTTGTCTCAGTATTTAGGTGAACCATCTGTGGGACATTTTGAGTGGGGAAAGAGGCAAAGACTGGCAGTAGCCCACAAAGGCATGGGAAGTAGAGGGTACACTTTTACAAGGGAAAGGGGGATACCATGTCTCACACAAAGACATCCTCTCCCACTACCCAAGTGTTATCCACCTAGGTGATTCTCCCTCGCATATCCACCCCCAGGGTCGGGATCCAAAAGCAATGGCCTTTCCATGGCCATCTGAGAAGAGGACACAGGGGGAGAAGAAGTGAGGACGCCCTCAGGTTCCTCACAGGACCCCCGAAGATACCTCTGCAGGATGGCAGGCACTCAGGACTGGCTTCCAGGACACTTCAGGTGAAGACCAGCAGTTGCACAATGTCCCCTCGTAGCTACGGGAACAGTTTGCCTGTCCAGGTACTCTTGTGATCAGTCCTTGAATCAGCACAGCAGCTTTCAAATTTGATGAGAGTTGCAGCCGCAGACTTCTCCCTCCAGCTGGATTCACGAAACAAGCCTCTAGGAACACTCCAAGCTTCTGACACAGGAGGATTACAAGCTTCTGACATCATGCTTCCGAGACAGAGGTAAGTGAGGGGTCTTCTGATATACAAAAATCCATGCATTCTTTCAGGCTGAGCTCACAGGTATTCAGGCCATTCAACCTAAACCAGCCACTGAAAATAGTGGATGTGTATTTGGGCAACTGCTCTCCTGAACATCCGTGAGGACCTGCTCCTGAACCTCGATTCCAACACTCCCTGTGTTCTCATTCTGCTCGATCTCTCCTCTGCCTTTGACACTGTCAACCATGCCATCCTGCTCAACCGTCTCCGTGATAACCTGGGTATCACTGGTCAGGCTCTGGCATGGCTGACCTCTTTCCTTTCCGGTCGACCCTCCCAGGTCCAAATGGGCTCCTTCCTCTCTGACATCTTTTTCTCCACCTGTGGTGTCCCCCAGGGATCCAACCTCTCTCCCTGGCTTTTCAACCAGTATCTGGCACTCCTTGCCCACCGCATCGCCGCTCTCTGCCCCCACTTCCAGTGCTATGCGGACGATACCCAGCTCATTTTCAGGCTACCCTCGGCCTCCTCCTCTCCTTCCCTCATCTCTGACTGTCTGTCTGCTATCCAGGAATGGTGTGCCGCCAATGACCTCTGCCTTAACGCCAGTAAGACTGAGATTCTACTCATCGGCGCACCCACTCCCTCCTTCCCTGCAGCTCTCTGGCCGGCCTCCCTTGGCCCCCTTCCGGCCCCTACCTGCAAGGCTAAAAACCTCGGGGTCATCTTCGACTCCACACTCTCCTTCTCTCCTCATATATCTGACGTCTCTAAGAAGTCACACTACCAGCTGCACCTCCTCAGAGGTATTCTTCCCTTCCTCTACTTCCCCCAGAAGCTCACTGTCTCCCGAGCCCTGGTTCTCTCAAGGCTGGACTACTGCAACAGCCTCTATCTTAATCTGCCTGCCTCCACTCTCCGCCCTCTGCAACTTATCCAGAACAGAACTGCGAGACTTGTCCTTGGCCTCAAGCCCAGGGACCGTATCTCTCCAGGACTGAAATCTCTTCACTGGCTCCCAGTGGCTGCGAGGATTAAGTTCAAAACCCTCTGCATTGTCCACAAGGCCTTCTGGGGCCTGGGGCCTAAATACCTTCAACTCTCTCTTCCTAAATATCTTCCTTCACGAGCCCTTCGCTCATCCGTCTCCAACTCCCTCATGGTCAGCCGCTTCTCTAAGCAACGAGCTGGGGGTAGATCTCTCTCCGCAGCAGGGGCCTCCCTCTGGAACAGCCTTCCTGCCTCCCTGAAACTTGAGGAGAACCATCTCCGGTTCCGGAAGCACCTCAAAACCTTCCTCTTCGCTTCTGCCTTCTCTCTCCCTCTCCCCTGCTAAACCTTCTTAACTCCCCACTGAATTCTGCACTAAACCTGCATCTGGGCCACTCTCAGCGACCTCGGTCCAGGGCCCAGCCACTCTCCACTTGCACTGCCCCCCTGGCTCCCCCTGCACTGTGGGACTGTCACTGTATCCCTACAGCCCCCTTCCCAGCACTTCCCAGCACTTGCTCTGCACTTACCTCGCACTTGCCACCAGCTGGCCCTTTTTATTTATCATTTATTATTTATTTTATTACGCTACTTACCTTGTACTGCACTTTCCCCCCACCTCCTCCCCCTGCACTTTCTCCTTTTCCCCTTACCTCTGCACTTGCGCGATCTGAATGACACCTGGCCTAGTAGGATCGTTTGTCTGTCTTCCCCTCTTTTCCCTCCCTCCCTGCCTCGTCGCGCCTTGAAACACTTGTGTATAGGCGCGTTACAAATACCATATCATATCATATCAACTCTGAGCCTTTCAGAGCACACACTGGGCCTCATTACAACCTTGGTGCTAAGTGCACCAACTTTACCACCATGGTGTAAACTCTGTTTACACCATGGTGGAAGGTGGATTTACCGCCCCATTCCAAGGTGAGTGGGGCGGTAAATCCCCAATTCCCATTTTCCCTTCCCCATTCCCATTTTTGCCCCATAGGGCATAATGGGAGTGGGGAAGGCGCTAATTACGCCGCCGTAAATTACGGCGGCGTAATTAGCACCATGGCAGGTTAGCGCCATGGATTTTAACGCCTGCTAAAAGCAGGCGTTAAAATCAGAATCAGGCGTTAAGGGTTAACGGTGGCGTTAACCCTTAACGCCTGAGTTGTAATGAGGCCCACTGCATTGACTCCAGTTTCAGACAGGGCTGGCTCAGGCAGACCACAGGCATCGTGACACACACAACAAAAAGCAGACACACACAACTCAGAATGTAAATTGACTCCCCTTTCTATTCATTCAGGATCCACATCTAGGGTGTACCCAAAGCAAGCAGCCCCTAGGAAGGCTCCTACCAGTCTAGCAGGGTCAACACCAGAGCCATATTTTGCCCTTCCACCCAACATTCAATCAAGGGAAGGGCTTCTCTGTACTTTGAGAAACAGGAAGGGAAAGGCAGGAGGACATGAGGTTTTTCAGGAATCCATGGATTCGCAAAATGGGGGAGACCCAGAGCTCCTGCAAAATCAGCAAGTAGCTGCCACCAGCCCATACCCTTCTGTGTGGGGCAACACAAAGGTGCACAGAAACACACACTGTGGGTGCCAAAGTTTCACTGTAACCATGGGTGCCAAAGGGATATTCACCAACACTAAAACATGAAGAGTTGTACTGCTAGGGGTCCAAACTGGACTCTGTTGCAGGGAACAGACAGAAAACACATACTAGGGGAGTAGTGGGACAAGGATGAGGAGTCGCTGCCCTCCAAAGCATTTCCAGCATTCCATGAGTTTGTATGGGGTAATTTATGTGTAATTGGATTAGTATCTTGTTGTGTGTTGTGTAGCGTGTGCAGTTGTGGTGATTTTAGGTTTTTGCAGCAGTAAATGTATGAGTGTGTTTTGCTCTGTGTTTGAAGGTGAGTATGCAGGATATTGGAGAGTCTTTAGTAGGGTTAGTGGACCGGTGCATCAGATTTCACCTAGTTTCAATACAGTGACTACTCTAGAAAATTCAACAAAATATAGTCAGTAGCTACACTATATATTTCGGCTTACTTCAATAAAGTGCCTACACTCAAATGTAGCTAGATTCGATACAGTAGGTATTCTCAAAATTCAGCTAAATTCAATGCAGTGCCCACACTCAAATGTAGCTAGATTCGATACAGTAGGTATGCTCAAAATTCAGCTAAATTCAGTACAGTGGCTACACTCAAAATTCAGCTAAATTCAATTCAGTGGCTATACTCAAATAAGCAACTAAAGCAAATGGTAGTAATAAAGTAGTTGCAGGGTTTCAGAAGCACAGCACTGGCTGTGCTCCCAATTCCTACGACCGTGCCTAGTTGTTGAAGTAGATGGCTTTGTAGGGCGCCCTGGGCGAACAGGCGCAAACAGGCAATGGAGGTGCCCTTTGCCCTAGGCCCTTACGCTGGCTGCCCAATTGTTATTAATGGTAGAGTGGCATTCCATTAATTTGGTAGTAATTGTTATTACCACTCATGGGAATCTACCTAAAAAATCCAACCAAAGTGTAAAGAGACACTCAGTCCCTTAGTGGTATTCCGGCAATTGGGCAGGATTTGGGCACTACCGTTGGCAGTAATGGTCGTTATCGCTGGCGGACATCAACATCCAAGCTGTGATGAGGCTCGAAGTGTCTTACTCAGCACATACCCCAGCAACGCGGTTTAGCTACGCTCTGACTCTGCTTCCCAGACCGCAAAGATATGTCCATTTACAGATTAAGTCCTAGAGGTCTGTGGCAGGATGTGGCAATGATCAGTCATGAAGGTATGACCTGAAAGTACATGTGCAGCTTTATGCAATAAGCCAGGGGTCTGCAACTTGCGTGCTCCAGATGTTTTGGACAATGACTCCTATGACCTCTTACCATTGACTATGCTGGCTAGGGCGGATGGGAATTGTTGTCTAAAACCTCTGGAGAGCCAAAGGTTAAAGACCAGCCATGATAAACTTGCAACATCGCTGCAACTTAAGCAAGGCGGAGTGCCCCCACCATGTTCAGTTAATAGCAGGGCACCCCATCAGCCTGTCTTAGGGGTCTGAGGCGCTATAGTCGTGAAAAAAGCAATGGACATGGCGGTCTATCTCACCAGCATGGGTTATGGTGATACATATACCTGGGAGTGTGAGATGAAGAGGCACAACAGTGCATTGGACTCCTGGTCCAAAGAAGAGGCATGTGCCAGGTTATCACCGGTCCTCAGGGCAGCTCCTATTCCAGATCCATTGCCCGCACAAAAGGAACTAGGCGCTGTAATCCAAGGCAGCCAGGAATACCCCCCATACTACCAGGCTGTGTGCGGAACCCTTCCAAGGGCCTGCCTTTATCCAGTGCAGCCAGGAATATCCCACCCGCTACCAGGCTGTGTGCTGAACTCTTCCAAATGCCTGCCTGTATCCCGTGTTTACATTGCAGCCAGGAATATCCCACCCACTACCAGGCTGTGTGCTGAACTCTTCCAAAGGCCTGACTGTATCCAGTGTTTACATTGCAGCCAGGAATATCCCACCCACTACCAGGCTGTGTGCTGAACTCTTCCAAAGGCCTGACTGTATCCAGTGTTTACATTGCAGTCAGGAATAACCCCCATACTACCAGGCTGTGTGCTGAAACCTTCCAAGGGTCTACCTGTATCCAGTGCAGCCAGGAATATCCCACCCACTACCAGGCTGTGTGCTGAACTCTTCCAAAGGCCTGACTGTATCCAGTGTTTACATTGCAGCCAGGAATATCCCACCCACTACCAGGCTGTGTGCTGAACTCTTCCAAAGGCCTGACTGTATCCAGTGTTTACATTGCAGCCAGGAATATCCCACCCACTACCAGGCTGTGTGCTGAACTCTTCCAAAGGCCTGACTGTATCCAGTGTTTACATTGCAGCCAGGAATATCCCACCCACTACCAGGCTGTGTGCTGAACTCTTCCAAAGGCCTGACTGTATCCAGTGTTTACATTGCAGTCAGGAATAACCCCCATACTACCAGGCTGTGTGCTGAAACCTTCCAAGGGTCTACCTGTATCCAGTGCAGCCAGGAATATCCCACCCACTACCAGGCTGTGTGCTGAACTCTTCCAAAGGCCTGACTGTATCCAGTGTTTACATTGCAGCCAGGAATATCCCACCCACTACCAGGCTGTGTGCTGAACTCTTCCAAAGGCCTGACTGTATCCAGTGTTTACATTGCAGCCAGGAATATCCCACCCACTACCAGGCTGTGTGCTGAACTCTTCCAAAGGCCTAACTGTATCCAGTGTTTACATTGCAGCCAGGAATATCCCACCCACTACCAGGCTGTGTGCTGAACTCTTCCAAAGGCCTGACTGTATCCAGTGTTTACATTGCAGCCAGGAATATCCCACCCACTACCAGGCTGTGTGCTGAACTCTTCCAAAGGCCTGACTGTATCCAGTGTTTACATTGCAGCCAGGAATATCCCACCCACTACCAGGCTGTGTGCTGAACTCTTCCAAAGGCCTGCCTGTATCCAGTGTTTACATTGCAGTCAGGAATAACCCCCATACTACCAGGCTGTGCGCTGAAACCTTCCAAGGGTCTACCTGTATCCAGTGCAGCCAGGAATATCCCACCCACTACCAGGCTGTGTGCTGAACTCTTCCAAAGGCCTGCCTGTATCCAGTGTTTACATTGCAGTCAGGAATAACCCCCATACTACCAGGCTGTGTGCTGAACTCTTCCAAAGGCCTGCCTGTATCCAGTGTTTATTTTAGGGCTAGAATCAAGTGGCATAGACAGTGAAGCTGCCCACTGAGTGATGGCAGCCATGTATCCTCTTCCACCCCTCCTTCTCCCCAACGATTAGACACCTCTGACAGATTCTCCGGCACTACAGGTCTTGACAACATAGACTGCGTGCAACATTCCAAATTTCAAAAAACACTTTTGTTTAATACAGAATATTTCAATTAAAACATAAGATACTACCCACACCTAACACAGTGTACAAAACTACCATGAGGTAGGTAATGAGAGATTATATGTTGTTTTAGTGACACATTTAGGTTTTTTCTATGTACTGTGATATGTGATTTCGTCTGTGTCCATTTGTAAGTGGTTTATTTGAAATTTAGCTTTTTAGATTTTGTAGGTTTTAGTGGTAGTTTTGTACACTGTGTTAGGTGTGGGTAGTATCTTATGTTTTAATTTAAATATTCTGTATTAAACAAAAATGTTTTTTGAAATTTGGAATGTTGCACGCAGTCTATGTTGTCAAGACCTGTAGTGCCGGAGAATCTGTCAGAGGTGTCTAATCGTTGGGGGAGAAGGAGCGGTGGAAGTAGAGAAAGTTTACCATCTTATCCTTCTTTTATAATATAATCTATGTTCCTATTGGTGGAGTAAGATGTGGTACATATAAATAGGATCCTGTGTACCTATTTGATTACAAGCCATGTATCCATGCCTGCTGTCTATTTTCTGTATACAATGCTGTTAAACTTGTACTAAGCAAACATCCTTTGTAACAGCACCACGATGCCCCAGGGCCGCTGTGCGCTATATAAATTCGAATAAATAAATAAAATAAATAAATAAAACAGGCCATCGTTAGGGCACATGCTCAGATTTCTTTTCTTAATTTGTCTCTCGGCCCATTGGTGTGGCCCATTGGTGCAGCCCATTGGTGCAGCCCATTGGTGTGGCCCATTGGTGTGGCCCATTGGTGCAGCCCATTGGTGCGGCCCATTGGTGTGGTCCATTGGTCCTTCCAGGGTCTTGCCATATTGCACCTGCACCAGCTCATTTGCCTATAATGTGGCACGCAGGATAGGAGAGCTGGAGAGCTGTGACTGCTTCCGAACAGTCAGGTGTGTTAACACGCCCTCTATCACTTTAAGGAAGACATTTCTAACATGGCAGCAACTCCAGCCTGACTCCCACTGCCACTGTCAGGTCATATCTTGGGGGGGTACAAGGAATAATTCTGACCTACTTCACAGCAGGGTAGCACCAGGTGGCCTGCACTGGAGTCTGACATGGAAATCCCCAATATTGCCAAACTGATCCATTGAGCACCTGCACAGGTGCCCGTGATGGCTAGCACTGTTGCCTTCACTGGAGAAGGCAAATACACATAATGTTGACTCTTAGGATGGCTTCCTAGTACTGGCGTCACCTCACGCTATTTGGCCTTTCCCCACATTTGTCGCAGGCACACACCTGGCAATGGTTACTTCATAAAACCGGTAAGACTCCTTCTACCTTCCCCGCGATCCTGTGCTGCAACTTGCCATTACGGTTTTGAATATGGCTCGGCTAATGGTGATGAACCAAGCCCCCACCCATGTCTTGCCTTTCAAGAAGTTCGCTCTGGAGAAAGTGCTGCGCACAGTGGCGCGCACTGCATTGGAGAGTGGGGTATTCCAGTCCGTTCCCCTGGTCACTGTCAAATGGGATTCTTCCAGAAGTCCTCACCACTTCCAAGCAGATCAGAGCTGGAGGGAAGCAGCTGCCATTGGTCTGTTTAGGCACTGCTGTTAACCCAGACTATCCTTGTCTATCCCACATTGGCTTGCCAATGGCAGGAAAAGTGCCCACGCAGATTTGTTTCCAAATTAGCCAACCCTGTATCTGCAGCCCCAGGTTTCCATGCCTTCTTCTTTTCACAGTTTTAGTGATCAACAAACACCACACCGTCACTCTCTTTGGCTTTCATTCAATTTCTGAGACCAAATGAACTGTTTTTGTTGCTGCCGAGCAATCTCTGGCTACTGGTGGCAGTGGCCAAACTTTAAGCCCCACGTGCGGTGCAACGGGTTGTCTCAACGGCCCAGGCTCTGCCATGAATGGACAGAGGTTCCAAATCAGTCAACATCCTTCTTAAATACTGACAAAGAGAACTGATGAGCTGGTGTATTATGGAAAATGCAGATGTGGGTGACGATTTCTCACACCCCTACATTAAGGAGCGGTGAAGGGATGCCTGTGCTGTCCTCTCACTCTCCCAATTTTGCGTGTAAGAGATGGAAGCTATATCCCAGAACAGATTTGTGTCGCCTACACACACCACATACCGCTTTGCCGGAAGGTGTGAAGCGGCCTGGCATTATAATGGCACATCGTTGGTGATGATCAGTCACCGTCACTCCTCAGTATGGGGTATTTAAAGCAGATACCACTTCTTCCCCAACCTTCGATTGTTGTTGCCATTCCTGTCTACGCTGCCCACCCCCTCTGCATTTGCACCGGTCACCCAATGTGGCTTGCGGGGCCCCACCTGTCAAGATACCTGTTCTGGCACTCCATTTGGTAATGTGTTGCTGTGCCACCTATACCCACTTGGGATCTCCTTCAATGATCCCCAACGCCCTTTCTACAGCCCCTTCACCTTCATTTGCTCTCCTGGTGTAAAACCAACCGGGGTAATTTCTGATTTAACTTCCCAAAACTGCAACATTCTGATGTGGGCTTTAATCAGATTGCAAAGGTTTCCTTGGGACTTGCCCAGGCATCTTGGCTCCTATGACTGAACTCTCCATTACTGCTTCAAAGACTAGTCAAGCATTGTGTAAGGTTGCCCACAGTGGACCCTGAACGCCGTGGCCCATGTTGTAACCAATCAAAACCTTTTGGGCTTCTCAGGACCTTTGGTATATGGACAATATTTGGTATCTAGTGTTTTTCCAACTATTGTTTTGCTTCTTTCCTCTGAAACTTAATTTTATTACAACATTATAACAAAACAGTGCAGTTTATATAGATCAGTACAAACTGCCTTGATCCATCGGTTCAAGAATCACTGACATTTCTGGTTAATTGTGGGGTCACTGTGGGTCTGTGAGAAACCTGAACGTGTCTCACTTACTAGTCCCTGAGGACCTGTCATTCAGGTGGCCAGGACATGGTCATCGCTATTGTATCCAGTTCCTGGGGGTGGACCAGTGGGGGAGGATCACCTGGATAAGGGTTAATCGGGGAGTGGAAGTGGGACCCCGACGGGTGAGAAAAGGTATAGCCCCCTTCTTATAACACCTTTTCCCCATCCTACCCCGTAGGATACTCAAAGACTCTACCCATCCCCCTTTTCTGACACAAACAGCATACTTGCCAACATTCTGTGACCAAAAAGAAGTAGGATTTTGAAGTTTCAAAAATTAATAATTCCCATAACAATGACATCGCGGGAAAATACATAACATACATTGTTGGCACCATTGAAGTATTCTAAAATACGCAACCCATCAAACAGCACAATATGGAAAGATGTTCAAATGTTAAAAACGTATAATTCTGAATGGTAACTTAACACCAAATTCAATTACCTAACTTCAGAGAAGGTAATCACACAGAGCTGGTGGGCAAGGTTTGCAACTGCTCTGTAGCAGCAGCCCAGGCAGTACATATTTATTGCAAGTTAAAGACTGAATGACATGGTCACAGATACCAGCCTCAGTCTGATAGGCAGATGCTGTGTGATGTTGTTACACTCTGTCACTTGCCTACAGAGCACCAGGGGACCACTTCGGTGGTGATAGTGCGTGGTACAAATGTCCATTAACATTAACATTCACTGGTGGTTCACCTAAGGGTTGTCCCGGCCAGAGTGCAGGACAGTTGCGTAGCTGTCAGATAAGCGGATTGGTCTGAGCCCAATAAAAGTAATCACCTACCAGGGGTCAAGTCCTGAAAATTAAAGTGGGGGGACTCATCAACAAATGCAATAGAATGTGACGTCGCCAGAAATTAGAATATCAATGTAAAATATGCACATTTCATTAAATTGGCTTTGGATAACCACCCAAATTGAACAGGACGAATGGCATTTGCCTTTCATAAAATCAACACACACACAAGACAGGATATTTTTTTCTAATAGTGTTTTTGAAAACTTTAAAAGGTGTGCATGTTTTAAACTCCAAATACCAATACAAATGTTTTCCCCCAGAACTTGCATGGGAAATTTCACCTTGAGTTGTTTATTTTTCATCAGGTTTAGTGGTGAAGTGTCCAACCTACAAATCTGCCAACTGCCGAGCATGGCTTTAATTCATAAATTCAAAGAGGACATTCAATATTTCTCATTTTAGCTGTGGGGGGACTGAGTCCACCCTCTGAATAAAGGTGGTGGACTCCGTCCCCCCGCGTGTACCCTCGACTTGAGCCCTGTCACCTACCAGCCCACTGTACAGACAGACTTATTCATGTGTTGCATACTCTGTCCTGGAGCCTGCCTTAGAGTCACATAATTACCTGCCACTGTAAAAAGCAGTAGGATCTGTCACTCAAATCTGTAGGCGGTAGGCCTGCTTAAAAAGCAGTAGCCTACTGCCTAAATCTGTAGGGTTGGCAAGTATGAAACAGTTTCACACACCACAAAAGACAACGGACAAACACCAGAGCCGTTTCGCTGACATGACCAGACACAAGGCTCAGGCGAAGTAAGGCAATGGGCCAGAATCACACACACACCTGACGGCCCTTTCCCTTCCCCACAGGGATAAAAGGTGGAGCATGAGAGCACAATATGAGCAAGGCAGACCACACAACGAGAGAGCTGACTTAGCACAGCAGTTTAAGAGGAGAAGAAAGACAGTGCGAACTGAGAGGGTGATAAGGAGAGAAGCGACCATGCGCTTTCCGACCCAGGCCTGTGAAACCTCATGGAAAGGAACTGTAACGCCGCAAACAATAGCCAGCGTGTGTTGCAGCAGATGTCAACGGTACACAAGGCCCTCCTCAACTGATAACCAAGCTGGGGAGAGACGCTTGCCACCATGATACCGACCTTAACTCCAGAGACAAGCAAAGCCAAGCGGTTCATCACAGCCAGTGAGTCGAGGAGAGTGCCGATAAGAAACCGAACTGTCTTGAACAAAAGTAGCAAACTGCTAATTGAAGAAAGTAAAAATGAACTGTTAATACGAGAGGGGAAAACCAGCTACAGAAGAGTTAGGCACCACGTGCGTGCTCACTCGGGAAACTCTAGGCAATTACTCTATTGTTGAAACTACTGTTACCAGAAGGCCTTGGGAAAGGGGAGAAAGGGGTCAAAGTGGTCACACAGGGGTCCAGTAAAATCCTCTGTACAGTCGAAAGTCTTTGACCAGTCGATAATTGTAAATCTATGGGAACTGAATCCTGCATTTTAAGAACTGTTCAAGGAATTATATGATTGACAAAGTTGGCAAGAGTGAACCCGACAGAGGGATGCCGATAAAGAGGGGGCAAAGCCTGAAGTCCAAATAAATAGTGTGTTGACAAGAGTGAACCCGGCAGAGGGTTGTCTACAGTGAACTGTTTAAAAAGACATTAAGATTTGTGAAAGTCACAGAAGAGATTGTGTTTTAAGCCGTAGTGAACCCAACGGAGGGAGATCCAGGGGTGAAAAGGAATCACAGAAAGGAACTTTTGTTTATTATTTTTGGAATACATCAGGTCCTCGGAGGCAAGAGACTAATTGTCTACAAAAGAGACTTAACCACCGATGATCCTGATTCCTGAGAGTGGAAATGTAGTCTCGTGCTGGGAAAGCTTGACCGCGTACTGTGCTCAGGAGTCCCGCCTTGTCTCGTGCTCAAAACGTGGGGAAGGAAGACCCTGACTACCGCATCCTGACTTATTTGTGAAAACTTCTTTCTTTCCTGTGAATCCATTCCCACACTCTTTGTATTTAGCGTAAGGCGATAGGTTTTTTCGTAGTGTAGGCCCTTTCATTTGACAAGACGCCACTGGGACTGCCTTATTTTTGTTTGATGGTTGTAGCTTGCTTCGATCTTAGATTTAAGTTTAGATTAGGCATTTTTCCAACCTGCATATATTGTTTATAAACACCCTTGAACTGTGATCACTTGTGTCTGTCTTTACAATGAGTCCCTTACAGGTCTAGAATTCCATAGAGTAGCCTGCCAACCCTTGAATATTTCTCAGCCCATCTCCAATGTAGGACAACCTGCGGCCACATGCTTCATGGTCTTAGTATGAGTTGGCCCTGATGCTGAGCTAGGGTAGCATAGTTGTCAATCGTGGGATACGTGGTCAGGCTTCTTTACTGTGCGCTTGTGGGGTGCTGAGTATCTCGAAACCCACTCATTTACAGTCCACTCATGAATGCTGTACGAGATGTAGGTATCACGCGTTTAGACTTGCATCTTTTAACAGTAGCACAGTATGGTGATTTGTGGTCTGTGCGTCCAGTGGGATTAGTCCTTGGTCAGAAAATGAGCCCCAATGTTCAATGATTATCTTATCAGAGCCCTCCCAGGTGCTTCGCTTCTCAGACTTTTCCTAGGTGCTTGGCTTCTCATACCTCTCACAGGTGCTTTGCTTCTCAGAGTTTGCCTAGGTGCTTGGCTTCTCAGACCTCTCACAGGTGCTTGGTTTCTCAAACTTCTCCCAGGTGCTTGGCTCCTCAGACCCCTCCAATGTGCTGGGCTTCATAGACTTCTCCCTGTTGCTGGAATTCTCAGACCTCTCCCAGGTGCAGGGGTTCTTAGACTTCTCTGAGGTGCTGGGCTTCTCAGACCTCTCCCAGGTGCTTGGCTTCTCAGACACTTCCCGGGTCCTTGGCTTCTCAGAGCCCTCCCACGTGCGTGGCCTCTCAGGCCACTCAAAGGGTCCTTGGCTTCTCAAAGCTCTCACAGGTGACTGGCTTCTCAGACCACTCCCAGGTGTTTGGCTTCTAAGACCACTCCCAGGTGCTTGGCTTCTCAGATGTCTCTGGGGTCCTTGGCTTCTCAGACCACTTCCAGTTGCTTGGCTTCTCAGACCACTCCCAGGTGCTTGGCTTCTGAGAAGTTTCCGGGGTCCTTGGCTTCTCAGAACACTTTCAGTTGCTTGGCTTCTCAGACCACTCCCAGGTGCTTGGCTTCTGAGACGTTTCCGGGGTCCTTGGCTTCTCAGAACACTTTCAGTTGCTTGGCTTCTCAGACCACTCCCAGGTGCTTGGCTTCTCAGACGTCTCTGGGGTCCTTGGCTTCTCAGAACACTTTCAGTTGCTTGGCTTCTCAGACCACTCCCAGGTGCTTGGCTTCTGAGACGTTTCCGGGGTCCTTGGCTTCTCAGAACACTTTCAGTTGCTTGGCTTCTCAGACCACTCCCAGGTGCTTGGCTCCTGAGACGTTTCCGGGGTCCTTGGCTTCTCAGACATTTCCTGGGTCCTTGGCTTCTGTGTCATGTTCTGTACGGCAGATCCTTATCCTGGGAGGTACCTCAACATGGCCGCCGTATCTGGCGATTATAGCACACACAACAGTCTAGATGTTCTTTCCCAGAACACATTGCAGCTCACTGATGTCACATCCTCCCAAGCAGCTTATCAACAGGATCCTCCAAGAGTCCAGTGCGTTGCTACTCTCTTAGGAGTATACAAGCGCTACGTGAGTTAGTTTGTTACAGTTTACCTCTCCTTGTTTCCTTATTCCTGACTTCATCTGACACTCTCTCACCTCGCTATTTTTCCTTCTACTCTTGATCAGCAGACCGCGACAACAGTACGGGAAAAGACATTACCAGACTTCGGACGAGTTAAACCACGCCCCTTTGGAGCGCGGTCCCAGTCCAGTCTCTCTTTAGTTCGGAATACAGATCCTCGCCCTCCACGAGGTATTCCGTACGCTTTATATTCTTCCTTCATCCATCGGCAGTCTAGGGAGTTCCGTAATCGGTTGTTCCCTTTTCATGTTTTCATTCTAGCTCGGTTACCTACCTCAACATCCCAGGTCCACTGCCAAACCTCCGTGAGCAGTCTCCGGGAGGCTTCCTTTGTTTACAAACTGGTAGGCTTTATATTTTGTGGTTGTTTCTACTATTGTGTAGTGATCATTAGCTATTTCTCTCGCTACCCGTTCTTTTCTATTCTACTGTTTTCCTTAGCCCATCGATTCAGTACTACTGGGAACTCCATGTTACCTCTCCCTTCCTTCACATCGATTTCTCAGGGCTCCTCTCTTCCTACTAACTGGGGGTAAGATATAGAACAGAAGATACAAAGGGGGTCTGGCAAACTGATAGACAAGGAAATCATATTCTAATCTAAACCTTGTCTTCTTCATCAGAACTTAGTCTCAATTGCTAAGAAGCTCCCAAACTCAGAAGGCGGATTTCCATCCCGCGCTGGAACATCTCGGGGAGACAACGCTCTCTAGCAGCTCTCCGCAGGGTTTTTTCCCCCGTGAGGGTTTCCCTGGGAACCTCCCGGGGATCAAGCCTTTGAGCAGGACTCCGGAGGGGTTTTCAGGGGAATTCTTAATTTCTACAGGGAGAGTCAGCGAGATCCATTCCAGGCATTCACCGGGCCACAGGACATTCCTCTTCGTTCATCCAGCCCAGGTAGGTGATTTTCTGTTTTCCTTCTCTATTCACCTGGAGCAATTGATATTTATATCTAACATTGTATATTCGCTGACATTCTGTGAGGAACCTGAGGATATCCTCCCATCTACTCCCCTGGGGCCTTCCTCTCAGGTGGCCAGGGAATGGGCATTGCTTTTGTATCCCGACACTGGGGGTGGATATGCGAGGAAGGATCACCTGGGTGGAGGATTCTTGGGGAGTGGGGAGAGGACGTCATTGGGTGTCAAAATGCACCCTACCCTCCCCCTACCTTTGAAGGTTATTACCAGTCTCCCCCTCATAAACACACTGTCCCACATTCATATCCCTTTGGTACTGAGACAAGGAAGAAGCAACTGGGAGTAATGTACACTTCCAGTGCTGCACAGAGGAGGTACTGAGAGGAGAAGAGGACTGTGAAGCACTATTATGATGGTCAGGCATGTCCTAGTAACAACACTAACAGGAGAGACCCGCCTGGAGAGCAGGAGACAGGAAGCTGACGCGGAGCAGGCAGGAGCAGGGACACTGAAAAGGACAATGGCGCTGCAGGAGAGCAAGCAAGATGCTGAGGCCAGAGAGGGACGCTGCAGGGTTGGAAGCCCTGCAGAATCCTGTGCCGTATGTCCCTAGATGAAGCTGGGAGACACAGAAGACGCCAGGAAACCACAGACCGCAGCAGCAAGTGTCGGAAGAAGCAAGCGCTGCTTGCCGGATCTTCCACCAAGTGAAAGGGGAATGAGAGAGCCGAGGGAGAATCCGAAGGCAACCAGGGGAGAAGCCATAAACCGGAGAGTGACAGAGAGGGAACACTCATGCTGGGGCTCTCCAGGGGCAGGACTTGGGCAGAGAAAGGTGCAGATCAAATGGAAAAGTGCAACAAATGGGTCTGGAGACCAAATGAAAGTATATTGAATACTGAGCAAGCTACACATTGCTAAATGAATTATTGAATACTGAATTGAGGAAAAAATGTATAAAGTATATGAAATACAGCACAGGTGAAAAGAAAGTAAGGTGCATTGATAACCACTGTGAAAAGCAAATGATAAACATTGATGGATAATGTGTTAAAGTGTGAGCAAAGGAAAATCCAGCAGTGAAAGCTTATGAACAAAGTGAAGGCAAAGGAAAAGCACTATGGGATAGTGTGAAAGCAAGGTGAGGACAAGAGTGAAAGTCATATTGGGCACAGTCAGGAAACCTCCAACAAGAGACAGAATTGAAAGTGGACTAAGGATACAGGTTCAGATAGGAAGCCTGTGTTGGTAAGGATGTCCAAGGAAACAAGTGAACATAACAAAGTGTCATGGTTGTGGTACCTGTAGTAGGTGGACTGTGTGGTCCGACAGCTGCGCCTAGACTGAGTAGCCCCACTTGGAGAGAACCAAGGAAAGTCAAGATACTGAAGTTGTTACGTCTAACAGGTGCTGAAGTGGTTCAATAGAGCAACAAGATCTATGAACTGTTGAAAAGTTTGGAAGGCTACAAAGTTGAGGTGCAATACTTATGGAAGTACAGTGACTGTAATTGCAAAGCAAAAAGTATCTGCCTTCTTGAGAAGGGAACAACAAGCCTTTGTGGAACTGTGTTGAACTTGGGGAATGGAACCCCAAGACCTTCTTGTTGAACTGTTTTGAACTTAGAAAAGGGGGGGACTAAAACGCAAGCCTACGAGTTGGAAGAAGCTCAGAAGAACAAGTTATTTAGCCCTGGTAACCCTCTTTCGACTGGATGTTCCGCCCACGTATTCCTCATCTTTGATATATTTTATGGCTGCTTGCAGCTTGCTTCAGAATTTTTTTTCATGGGGTCGTGTGTCGTGCAGTGTCGAATCTTGGTCCTCGATGGCCTCCATAGCGTCCTTCGCGATGTCGATGCTGATATATATTGGCACGTGCGCTGACCGTTACCTCAGTTCTTTGTTTTTTCCCCCTCCTTCAGTAGCATGCTGTGTTCAGGAGGAGATAGTCTTGACGTTGTGAGAAAGGAAGGTGCAAGACACAGACATTCTAGGCAAGAGGGGATGGATGGGAGGGCAATGAGGAATATGTGGGAGGAACATCCAGTTGAAAGAATGTTACCAGGGGTAAGTAACTTGTTCTTCGAATGGATTGTGTCCTCCCAAAGCAGTTTATGTTTTGCGGAGAGTGCTAAGAATTCACTTTATTTGTTAATTTTATTGAGGACAGCTTTGCCACATTTGGCTTCCTCTCCTGAAAAAGAATCTACAAACTAGAATTTACTAAATGTATGCAGGGACTTCCATGTTGCTGCTCTGCAATGTCCCTCACTGGTATACCTCGTTCAAAAGCCAATGAAGCAGCCGCTCCTAGTAGAATACGCTCTTAGACCTTCCGGTGAATCCTTGCCAGCCAATGTCTAACACTCAGTTATGCACATAACAATTCATCTAGAGATAGGTTTTTTTGTTACAGCTAATCCTAACCAATGACCAGCATACAAAATAAAAAGCTGATCATCTTGGCAAATATTTTCAGTCTTACCCAGGAAGGGTCAAGTGAAGTGGGAAAGATAAAATGTGGGGAAGTTTACACGAAAAAGGATCTAGTTTCTTTTCCCTGCACCAGCTGCAAAATCTATTCCAACGGCAGCAGTGGTACAGGGATTTAGTTGCTGGTCTTCTCGCCGAAAGCAGCACTTCCATTATGTCTTCCAGAAGGTCCCAATCCTTATATCTCACCATTTCTGATACCAGGTTGAGAGTCCTGATCTCTGGGTGAAGAATGTGACCTCCTTCTTGCGAGAGTAGGTCCTCTCTTTGGGGAAGACGAATTGGAGGGCAGATGGCCATTTCCAGAAGGTCCAGGTACCACATACTCCTGGCCCAATCTGGAGCAATGACAATCATGGTTTTCCTGAACTTCCTCAACCTCTGTAATACGTGAGGAATGACGGGGACTGGCGAAAACGCACACAGGAGTGGAAATTCAGAGATGAACTGCCAAATGAGTTATTCCTTCTCTTAGTGCCCAGAACCAGAGCTGCATCGTCTCTGTGCATGGGCAGTGACCCTACACCCCCTCTCTTGTTGAGGTAATTCATGGCCACTGTGTTGTCCGTCATTATCAGGACACTTTTCCCCCATATCGAGGGCAGGAAGGCCATCAGCGCTAGTCTGATTGCCCTCAGCTCCAAAAGGTTGATATGTAGTCTGGACTCTGACTGAGACCAGTGTCCGCTTATTGAAAGAACTCTCATGTGGCGCTCCCCATCCTGAGAGGGAGGCGTCTGTCACATCTGTCGTCTCTGACCACGGCTGCCAAGATGGTTCTCCTCTCATCACATTCTGTTACGCTCACTGGCCCACCTGGACTGGACTGCTGCAGTCTCCACCAATGTGACGCGTAGGGCCGAGATGACGGACTGGACTGGCCCACCTAGCTTCATTTGCTTGGCCCGTAGGAATATTCTTCTGCAAATGGAGAAAGGGAATTAACCACCCGTGGAGTTGAGCGTAAATCCCCCCACCCCGCTGTTCTCCCCACTGATCACCTTGGATGTCCCCTCTTATAGTCTCACCTGATGATTTGAAAAGATGAGCTCTCCATCCTGCATTGAGCGCAGGGGTACGTAGATAACCGTAGATAACCAGTTGCTTCACTGGCTCGAAGGAATTGGTGAGTTCCAGGACAATATTGACTCTGATATTCCTGGCAAGACGCCGTAAGTATGTAGTTCGTAAGAGTTCAAATGCCTGACTTTCACTCTTGTCCGATTCCTTGCAGGTTGCAGCTTGACCCTACTGAAGAGTTCCTCGTGGCAACAGGTAATGTTCTGGTAAGGATTTGTATTATCAAACACAGTTCGATAAAATAATGTCCATATGTAACCTGTTTCTTTCTCGCTTATTCAGGCGCTGAGAGAAAGTATGAAGTCTCGGGGAATAATGCCTCCGGCAGTAAAATCAGGTAAGTCTATTGTAGTGAGGAGGGTTCCCCTTGTTAGTCCCTTGTTTCACCTTGCTGTCCTTTTGTTTCCCCTTAGTGGCCGGGGTTCGGCTAGGATGCAGCGGAAGCTGCGCCGACCCGTGAAGAAGAATAGTAAAAAAATAGTCCCTAGGTAAAAGAGTCCCTTCCAAGCCTCGTTTGGCTTGGAGCTCTTGCAGCATGGTCTGCATCAGGTAAATTTGCAGCATGGTCTGCATCAGGTGAGTTTTAATATATGAGCCTGGTGTCTATGGCGGCAGCACTGACTCTCCATATGAGCCTGGCGCCATAGGCGCCAGGACTGCACCCAAATAGCCCCTAGCGGGGGTTGTTGGGCTTGCTTGGGGTAACTTGATGACTGCTTCCGGGGTTGCTGGACTTGGTCTGGGTCCCCGGGGGTAGGCATGACACATTCTCTCAGCTGGCCCACCACAGGAGATGCTGGGCGACCTGGAGAAGGTCCGTCATTCTGCCGGAGAATTGAGACCACTGGGATCTGAGAGCCCATTAAAGGGCTCTCATTCTCAGACGGGCTTCTGGCACCAGAAAAATGCAGGATACCATGAGGCAGAGAAACCTTAGGAAGTTGTATGCCGGAAGACGTTGGCCACTCTGAAATGTTTGGACCATCTGCAAAAGATGTTGAGTCCTTAACTCGGGTGGCAAAGCTTTTCCCGAGGCTGAATCTAGGACTGCTCCACTAAATTGAAGTTTCTCAGAGGGTGTCAAATGGGACTTCTAGAAGTTCAGGGAGAAGCCCAGCTTGTGGGAGGAGGCGGCAGGTCCGATTGATATTATCCAGACACTGTTCCGGAGAAACAGCTTTGATCAGCCAGTCATCCAGGTAGAAGTAGATGTGATTCCCCCCCTCCTTAGATTTGCTGCCACCACTGCCATAAGCTTGGTAAAAACCCTTGGGCAGAGGTGAAATCAAATGGCAGAACTCAAAACTGATAATGAGAACCGCCAACCGCGAACCTCAGGTACTTTTTGTGCTTCTGATTTATCGACACATGAAAGTAAGCATCCTGGAGGTCCAATGACACCAACCAATCCTAGAGTCAAAGGGCCGGAAGAATCTGCGAAAGAGTCACCATCTTGACCTTGTCCTTCTTGAGGAACTTGTTCAAGCATCTCAAGTCCAAGGTGGGGCGCACTCCTCCGTCCTTCTTTGGGATTAGAAAGTAAGGAGAGTACCAACCTATGTTCCTCTCTGCTACAGTGCAATTCTATCATACCTTTCTCCAAAAGGGCGAAAATCTCCTGTTGGAGGAGCGGATCCGGAACTAAGGTTGATCTTGGTCTTGGGGGGCAATCGGGAGGTCTTTTCGGGAATGGTAGGCAGTATCCCTCTGCTACTGTTTGTAGGACCCATGCATCCGAAGTTATTCTTTGCCAACTCTGGACATGGTAACACAGTCTTCCCTCTACCGCAGTTTTGTGTTTGAAGGAGTCATTTTGCTGTTCCTTCTGCAGCTGAAGGTAACCCTGCAGGTGCTGAACGGGGAGTCCTTCCTCCTCCACCTCTTCCACGATAGGGTCTTCTTTTACCTCTTTGTAACAACGGACCTCTTCCTCTAGATATGGAGGAATAGAAATGAAAAGAACAACCTCTCCATTCTTGCCCTGTAGATTGAGGATGTCTTATCGCCACCCGCTAAGATTTTGCTGCACATCTAGAAGCTTTCAGTTTTTCTAGACTGCTATTGGCTTTCTCCCCAAAAAGAGAAGTACTGTCAAACGGCATATCTATCAGACGTGCCTGAATATCCACCTAAAATCCAGATTTTCTCAACCAAGGCATATATCTAAGTACTGTGCTGGCAGCTGTGGCTCTACTGGCCTCATGGCATCTTTGCCATCTTGTATCCGGCATAAAAAAAACCTTCTCTCTCTTCTCCCTCTTGTAAGTGTTCTGCTGCAAAAGCATCTACACCCCAAAGGGTATGTGTGTATTTCGCTAATGCACTGCATTGGCAGATTGTAATGCTATACTTCCTGCAATAAATACTCTTTTACCTAAAGTGTCAATCCTCCTATCCTCATTATCTGCTGGAGCAGAAGGATAGGCTGCAAACTTTGAAGATGCTGTTGCTGCTTGAACCACTAAGTTTTCAGGCGCTGGGTGCCTGTTCAGAACCGAAAGATCTATGGAAGCAGTCTTGTATTCACTTTGTTAATAACTTATTAACAGATGGAATAGAATCTGGTTTAAACCAGCTCTCCATTACCCTTACCCTCATGGCTGCATTGAATGGTAAGGCAGCTTCCCTAATTGGCCCACTGTCTAAGATGTCAGTGTTATCATCAGTTTCTACAATGGCTGCAGGTCTGGGCCATCCCAGACATTCAGCTACTTTACCAATAACCATCCTGTAAGAAGGAGCAGTATAACTAGATATCTCAGCATTACCAAATTCTGTTTCTGGTGAGGTTTCCCAACTACTGGTTTCCTTTAATGTATCCACAAGATTCTGCATATTGGACTCATCTTAAATACATTTTTCTGGAACATTTGGGGTTGCATATTCACACCCAAAAGGGGGCTGGTCCTCTTCCTCCTCATCCTCTTCAAAGATAGAACCCATCTGCCTAAAGAAATCGGGTCTTGGAATGGGTTGGAACAAGTTAGACTCAGGAATAGATTTTACCATCTTCGAGAGTGAAGAATGCTCCGATGAGGTCGAAGGCGTTGAAGGAATATTGGAAACTGTTGATTAATGCGTCAACACCTTATGTTGCTTCAAAGGCTCAATATGAATTATGTGCCTCGAAGGGTCAGGTGACAAACATGAATGTTTTGTGATAACATACACCTTCGTTTTCTTGTGCGTCGAGGAGGATTCCTTCAATTTATGTTGAGGGACCCCTTTTCTCAGGCTCTTAGGCGCACGAGAAGGGGACACACTGGGCTCCCTACCGGTCTCAATAGACGCTGAGAGGTGGTCACCTTTCTTGGACTCCTTTAGAGGAACACTCAGAGGAGCGTGTCTTTAAAACATTTCTAACATTTTTAAGCAGAATTTTTCTAACTCTGCTGGAGTTAAGTTCCTTTTTGGGCAACTAACTATTTCAGAAGAGGAAGATGAAGACGATGAGGAGCTGCAATGCCGTTTCTTACCCTTTTTATGGGAACAGGATGACAAGCGTCGTGAACGGGACCTTGAACTTCTGTGCTTTGAACATTTTTTAACAGGACAGACATCTCTCGAGTCAAAGGAAGATTTCTTCTTCGAAGGGATTTGGGAGAGGGCTTACCTGCATCGAGTTTCCCCTTCCTTTCCCGCAAGCCCTTAACTGTCATCGACTGACATGAGACACAGTCATCGACCTTGTGGCCCAATCCCAAGCAACACAGACAAACACAGTGTGGGTCGGTAATCGGGTCTGTAATCGACATCTTGGGCCCACAGTCCACACACTACTCTTTGGTGTAGAGGCCATTTTCGAAGTAAGAAGTTGTTTTATCGTTAAGGCGAGTAGCTCCGAAGCATGCAACAATGCGGAATAATCAGAACTGAGGTAACGGTCGGAGGCCATTGAGGACTAAGATTCGATGCTGCATGACGCTGGAGCCTATGAAAACATTTTCCGAAGCAAGTTGCAAGCAGACTTGTATATATCAAAGATGAGGAATACGTGGAAAGACACAATCCATTAGAACTTTTCTTTTGAACACTGTTTCTTTGGTTGCTGACATTCCTACACATTGTATATCTTAAATTGTGAGGGCAAGCATAAGTTTTAGACACAGACAGACTTTTGAGTTGAACTTTATGACACAGACTATCCTTAGTTTTCTTTATGTAGGGAAATCCCACCTTAGCATTCGGCAAGTTAGGCCTTACTCCATCCTGGCATATAAAAAAATAAACCATTTAATTTGAGAAATATTAATCTGTTGTGTGTCTTACTTGATGATGCCTTCACAAATAGTATCAGGAGTGGGATGGGGCTCAACCGATACAAGTTGGGGAATCCTCATATTTGAGAAATTAAGCACCAGCGGATCAGACCCCTCAGTAGCCACGAAGGGCTATATTGGGTTTGATATTTGTAGCAGGAGGGGCGAGATTATTCACCCAGGCGAAAGAAGACTGATACCCAATGATTTGATCCTAATTCCACCTGCTGAAAGGTACATTAGAATGGCTCCCAAATCTGGACTAATAATTCCTAACCCATTAGGTTAGGAATTGATGTACTGGCTGAGGTTACAGGCCCAGACTTTAGAGGTGGTGTCAAAATGTTTTTACAGTACCATGGAAAAGATACCTTCCAAATCCACCAAGGGGATCAAATTGTTCAAAGGATATTTGAGAGGGCAATGTTCCCTAGGCTTAAGGAAGAAGCTGCGAAGGAGAGAACAGATAGAGACACTCAAAGCTTTGGTGAGGCTGTTGAAACACCAGAGCGTGAGTCAAGAAGAGTCAGGGAAGACGAAATGGAAACCCCTTTCGGACCTAGCCTTTGCCCAAAGGAACGATCAGTTGTTGGCTGAAGCCTTTCTGCAGGTTACAACTGAGCAAGAGGGCCGTGAGAAAGGAGGAGTCTTTTTCTTTTTCCAATTGGTTGTCCGTAAGATTCAAACAAGTGGCACTAGAAATAGCTCACTCACATCTGACCAGAAGCCATTTAGGACAGGCAAAGACTCGGGCCCAGATCCTTAATAGGTTCTGCTGGCCAGGAATACATGCTGACATTAAGAATTTTGTCTAAGCTTGTGACATTTTCCAAAATACTATTACTCATCTGCCACCACCAGTGCCCTTACATCCGTTGCCAATCATCGAGATTCCATTCTCAGAGATTGGTATGGATATTGTAGGGCCCTTAGAAACATTGAAATTAGGGAACAAGTACATCTTGGTAATTGTGGACTATGCAATCCGATACCTAGAAACCTTTCACCAGATAGCAAATACAACTCAGCAAATCTGAAAAATACCTACTTCCCTTTCTTTTCAGGAGTGGGGTTCCTTAAGGTAATAATGAACCATCAAGGCTCAACCTTCATGAGTAAACTTGTGGGGGAAGTAAAATATTTTTTGCATATTACCACTCTAAGGACCTCAATATACCACCCACAGACAGATGTACTTGTAGAAAGATTTAACAAGACATTGAATAGCATCCTGCAGAAATTAGTAGAACAAGATGGCAGAAATTGGGATAAAATTATCCCATGGGCTATCTTTGCAGTTAGGAAAATACCTTAGGATGCCCCAAGGTTCCCCCCGTTTGAGTTACTTTATGGACGGGAACCACAGGATGTCCTAGACATGCTAAGAGAAACATGGGAGAAAAGAGAAGAGGCCCCAATATTACTCTCCCAAAGTGTCACTAGACTTAAAGAGCACATAGCGGCAGTTAGATCTTTGGTACAAACCCATATGGTCAAGGCACAAGAATAACATAAAGCATCCTATGATAAAAAGTGGTTGTTATTTTTTTTCTATTGGCCAAAATGAGTGTTGTTACCAACTTCTGAGTACCAACTAATATCCATGAGACATGGAACATATGAGGTGTTAGAACAAATGGGACCTTGAAACTATAACATTTCTCAACCTGATCGCCATCTTAAAACACAAGTCTATTACATTAATCTTCTAAAGGAGGGGAAGGAAATTCCTTCAGAATCTAATGCCACCATTTTGCCCTGTTTGTTACCAGAGGATTCAAATAACACAGCCCCAATACCACCTGACCCGAATACCAACCAAAAGTAAGATTTATATGATCTTATGATCTCATAAGATAGTTTACTGATGTGTTTAGAGAACAGCCAAGGAGAGTGAAGGATATTTATCATCACATCCGCACTCAAGAAGGAAAAATGGTACATTTAAAACATTACCTGCTACCTGAATCTCAAAAGAAAAGCATTATTCAGGAAATAAAGCAGATACTTGAGGCTAATATTATTGAACAATCTACTAGCCCCTGGTCCTCCCCTATCATGTTAGTGGCAAAGCCCAATGAGAGTTGGAGGGTTTGCATCGACTTTAGAAAGGTAAATGCCACATCTGCGTTTGATGCTTACCCAATGGCACGTATTGACGATCTGATTGATGAGCTGGCTAATGCTGTCTACCTCTCCACTATAGAGCTTACGGAAGGTTATTGGCAGGTCCCATTATATGGACCTGACAAAGGGAAAACTGCCTTTGCCACTCCCATAGGTCTATTCCAATTTAAGGTATTACCATTCTGTTTGCATGGAGCGCAACATTCCAGAGATTAATGGATAAGATTCTACAACCTTGCTATAACTTTTGTGGAGCCTATATAGACGATATTGCAATTCCATAGTAAAACTTGGGAAGATCATTTGTACCATTTTTATACTGTCATGCGAGTACTAAGAAAAGCAGGCCAAACCGCGAACCCCGGAAAATGCAATCTAGCTCAATCTGCAGTTAAATACCTAGGGATTTTCATGGGTAATGGTACTGTTGACACCCCTATGCCAAAAACAAAAAAAGACCTACAAGTCTTTTTGGGGTTAATCGGCTACTACCGCCGGTTTATTCAAACAAGACTTCTCGGCTCATTGGCAAACTGAAGAATGCAGAACCACAAAAGATCATGTGGGATAAGGAAGATGTAATTTGTTACACCACTCTCAAGCAGACCCTGTGTCAAAGTCTCATTCTAAAAGTAGCAGATTTCATCACCAATGAAGTTTATTCGGAAAAGAATCCATAAACCGAATTACAAGCAATGCACAAAAATACAACACAGTTTGACATTGATTAAAAACAATCCAATCCATATGGCATATTTCATACAGAGGAATATAAAAAGCATTAAAATAACATGATGAAAGAAAATGCATGTGCTATCTCATTTGCAAGCTCTTTGTTCTGCCGATACTAGGCTTTTTTATTAAGAATTTTCCACAACCCCAAGCCAGTGGAGTGGTTTCAGCACTCAACAGAAAGATCAAAGCAGGTCTAAACTGACTGCTGGAACAATAGTTCTCGTTCTCATGTCCTGATAAACCGGACAAAACATTACAAAGTGCAAAATATCTTCCTCTGGCCAATCACAGCACGGGCAAGCTGTGGGCTGTTCCACACGTCCAGTTCTTTGTTCTCATCCCAAGCAATAAGGAATTGAAACGTGTCTGGGTCAATGCCCAATGATCTGAAATACGGCGGAATGCTCTCTGAACCAGAAATAAGCACATGCTTTCTATTAGACTGAACCCTGAGCCCAGATGTTTCTCTATTTGCCACAACGATTGAGTGACACAAATGCTTATATTTAGTTACCGCAAGGACATAGAAGGTTCTGGACGTTCAAATGAAAAATGCATTAATAAATGTAAGACAGCCATGGTATTTTCGAACTTAACAGGCCAGAGGTCGAAGCTCTGATATTCATATGGGTTCTCTGATAATCTTATGTGAGTCTTTTTGGAGCTAATCGGCTACTACCGCCGGTTTATTCAAACAAGACTTCTTGACTCACTGACAAACTGAAGAATGAGGAACTACAAAAGATCATAAGGAAGATGAGATGTGTTACACCACTCTAGAGCAGACCCTGTGTCAAAGACCCATTCTAAAAGTAGCAGATTTCTCTAAGGAATTTATTTTGCAGACTGATGCTTCCTTGGTGGGTCTAAGAGACGTCATTTCTCAAAATCATGACGTGCTAGAACATCCTGTATTATGCATCAGCAGGAAGTTATTTCCTAGGGAAAGGAACTACTCAGTAATCGAGCTGGAGGCATTGGCTATTAAAAATACTGTCCTACATCTGAAATACTATCTGTTAGGCTGCAAATTCAGACTGATCACAGACCAATCTCCCCTAGTTTGGATCAGCCAGCGTAAGGACTTTAATCCCAGGGCTATGCAGTGGTACTTGGACCTTCAACCCTATTGTTTCACAGTGGAACACTGGAAGGGTCGAGATCAGGGTAATGTCGACTATATCTGCCGGTTTCTCTGTGACACACCCAGGTCCACCCTGCATCCGGTACGATAGCTCAGCAGGTTGAGCGCTTGCTGCTGCGATCTGAGCGTGATCTGCAGGTCGCAGGTTTGAATCCCGGCAAGGCCAACTCAGCCTTTCATGCTTCTGAGGTTGATAAATGAGTACCAATTTCAGTTGGGTGATATTGTATGTAAATATGTGCTCTTTAAAGCGCTTTGGATTAAAGCACTATATAAATAACACATCATTATCATTATTATCATTATCATAGGGGAAGGGTATGTGAGGAACCTGAGGGCATCCTCCCATCTAATCCCTTTGGGTCTTCCTCTCAGGTGGCCAGGGAAAGGCCATTGCTTTTGGACCCCAACACTGGGGGGTGGATATGCGAGGGAGGATCACCTGGGTGGGGGGTCCTTGGGGAGTGAGGGGAGGATGCCATTAGGCGAGGAATGATATCCCCCTTTCCCTTGTCAAAATGCACCCTACTCTCCCACTACCTTTGTAGGTTATTACCAGTCTTCCAATCTCTGTCACATGCACCCACTGTCCTACATTCATATCCATTTGGTACTGAGATGAGGAAGAAGCAACTGGGAGTAATGTACACTTCCAGTGCTGCACAGAGGAGGTACTGAGAGGAGACTAGGACTGTGAAGCACTATTATGATGGTTAGGATGGGCTATAGGTCCATAAAAGGCAAGGCAGGTGAGCAGAGAGGATAGACCCACCTGGAGAGCAGGTGTAGAGGAGCAGCTGCAGGCCTCTGTAGCAAATCCCGCCTCCTGCCTCCTATATGTTGGAAGTCTGAGACTTTGCCATGTTTGACACCAGCATTTGTGCCAATACTGCAGTGAATATTTGAAAAAAAAGGTAGCCACTGAGGAAACCCTATCGAAAGTATCCCCGAAGAGACGACATGAAGGAATATGGAAAGGAGTAAAAGGGAGAAGCTAGTGACATCACAAGAGACAAGCGTGACGCCCTGAGAATAATGGCTGAAGATGTATAGTGAATAGAAGCTGACATCGGTGTCATGAATTTTAGTAAGCCAGGACCCAGGGAGAGAAAAGGGGTGAGAATTGTGTTGCAGCAAGAATAAACTGAAATCGTGGAAGTGCCTGGCGAGGCTTTCTGGCCTGGCATCAAAACAGAAGCAGCCAAGGTCGGTTATCTATTCTCGAAAGCAGTGAACTTGAGAAAGATGTCATCCCTTGTTAAGGGGCAAAGAAATAGCTCCAAGTGCCAGGTTTTATTAGTTTGTGACATTTTAATGCTGCTCAATAGACCAAATCGGTGTCTCATGTCACGTGAGCCATGGACGCAAAGTGCTGTGCTTGAAGTTCTAGAACAACGATTGTAAGAGCCTGCATTCCCATATATTATCACAGACAAGATTACTTTGCAAGGCCAAGCTCAAAGACAATCTTCATGGCAGAAGGCATGGGTCATGAGAGATGTTGGGCTAATTGGGTTGGGAGGTAAAGTCAAGTCCACCTCCTGGCACCTGGGTCTGAGCTTAAGTGCTGCTAAGTGAACCGAATGTTCCATGCATGGCACGAGTGTGCCAACCAATTGTAGAGGGTCGTATAACAAAGGGCCTTATAGTTTGAAGACCAATGATAAACTTAATAGTGCTGAAGAGGACATGTTTTAGAGGTAGGCATAAGTTGTCGACCTGACAGTAGGGCAGCCAATCACAATCCCAGTCCTTATAGAAAGTATACTTAGATGTTCCACTTGAACCAATTATAATCGCTTATAGGTTTTTCTTATTTGCCCCGTAGTATGACATCACCTCCGACAAATGTTTTGTATAAAGTCAATGTTTAATGAGAAAATTGTCGAGAGTTGAGTGTCAGGTCCAGTCTTGAATCCTCCAGCAAGAATGATGCTGGCCCACCAGACCCCCCCAAGTCTGCCTACCTAACAGTCTCTCAGCAGAAACAACTACCAAGCTGGAAAACCCAAGGGGAAAGAGGAATGGAGAAAACAAAAAACACAGATTTTCACAGGCTCTCACTAATGCCCTCTGGTACTGGATAGATTCTGCCTCACTGTCTGTAATATCTAAAAGACAACCTTATATAGATTACAGTTACTATCTGTTCAACCTGACTCAAAAAATGTTACTCATATTTTGCTACCCTTCCCTTATACCTGCTGCCTATGCTTAATTGCTGATAGGCTCCTTATATTGATTGCAGATGAATATTAAATGACTCCTTTGTTCTTTAGTCACTCTCCGTCTCTGAATCTTGACTGCAAACCTCTTCCATGAACTCTTACTTCAATTGTTGATAATTGTTTCTCACTCTCACTTGGCTGATGAATATTTCCATATATCCTGCAATTGTCTGGATACTTTCAGCTACACTACTTATTTATATTGTCTTTTCTTTTTGTACATTACTTCTTGAAACTATATTTCTGACCAGCTTTCATTTAACTGCTGATGCAACTGATGTAAATGGTTGAAGAACTGTCGGCTAGTTACTTCCTTGAATATAATTAATTCACTAAGAATGATTGATCCGCAGACTGAATTGTCTTTGATTACTTCTGCGCAAGTTGAACTTTAAATTACTTATTACCGACAGCCGCCGGCACTATTACGCAGTTTGAAAAGAACTCTGATTAAAATCTCCTTCTCGGAAGATTCAGAACGTTGTTCGCGCGGCATGTAGATGACGTTCGAAGGTTCCTTTCTCTAATGTTGCCCGAGCCGTAGCCAAACACGGAAGGGCAAGCTCAAAAGAAAAAGATAATGCTACGCGACGAATGGATACAATTGCAGGGTTAGTGTTAAATGATATGAATTTAGCACGAGCAAGCGACCGCCGCCACACAATTGTTTATATTACTCGCACGCCTGTTAATATGTTCACTCACGCTATTGTTAAAGCATTAACACATGCACCCAATGTTATGTTTTCAGTTCCAAAAATATGCACGCAAACTTGCAGCTTTAAAATGGTTCACACAGTATTTTCAATAAATTATCTTACACTTAAAGTCTTTTCCTAAGAACCTTTTTCTTAAAAGTCCAAAACTAAATAACAACTTCGTAGAACTCGTTTAAAAAAAAAAAAAAGTTCAGATAAAGGAGTTTCAAGAAACATAGCAACTTAGTTTGCTTCATCTGTAATCCTTCTTCTGCTTCACAATGTGACCCAAGAGTCACTGGTATTTTCTGAGAATTTCTATTTTCTATTGGATTCTCTCTGGTTCAAAGATTATTGAATTACTTAAATAACTAGTCACTGAGCTTTAGAAACTGCGACCTAACTCTAGGGAAACTTGAATGAAAGGCAGTTTAGAATTCTTGTAAGAATTCCAAACTACTTCACAACTCTTCTCCTCCAATCACTGTTGCTGAATGGATACTCCATCTTGCTTTGGGGAGACAAATGCTTCCTGCAGGTTGTTATTAAGGAAAATTAACATATTCTTGTTCCCATCCAAAACATAACCCAAACATCATTCTACTAACATCTTCACTAAACTAGGTAAATGGTGAAACTAAAAGTGAATGTCTACATGAATATTTTTAATGAGTGTTTTCTGAAAGTATATGTTTTTGGAAATCTAGAAATGTTCCATGGAATCCTGACACTGAGCGAACGTCCGTTGATGTCCGTTGTAACCTCCTTGCTTTAGATCATTGTTAATAAAACAGTAATCTTTACCATCTTCCTGAGTTTGTTCGATTATTTGGACTCCAAATAATCGAACCAACTCAGGAAGATGGCAAAGAGCAGAAACATAAAACACTTAATTAGAATTAAGTAAGGTGATGTCTAAAAACCCAGAATAGGGTATAAAGTAAAGGCGAGAGAGAAACAGGTGATCACAGTGTTTATAAATGTAATGTCGACTAGCCTGAATATTGTTTGTTGAATAAAACCTGGGTGCTTGGCTTCTCATATCACTCCCGGGTGCTTGGCTTTCTCAGACGTCTCCCAGGTCCTTGGTTTCTCAGACCTCTCCCGTCTACCTGGCTTCTCAGACCTCTCCAGGGTTCTTGGCTTCTCAAGACCTCTCCTGGGTGCTTGGCTTCTCAGACCTCTCCTGGGTGCTTGGCTTCTCACACCTCTCCTGGGTGCTTGGCTTCACACACCTCTCCTGGGTGCTTGGCTTCTCAGACCTCTCTAGGTGCTTGGCTTCTTAGACCTCTCCCAGGTGCTTGGCTTCTCAGACCTCTGCCGTGTGCTTGGCTGCGCAGACCTTTCCCGGGCGCTTGGCTTCTCAGACCTCTGCCGGCTCCTTGACTTCTCAGACCTCTCCAAGGTACTTGGCTTCTCAGACCTCTCCTGGGTTTTCAGCTTCTCAAGCCTCTCCCAGATCCTTGGCTGTTCAGACCTTAGCCGTGTTCTTGGCGTCTGAGAACTCTGCCGGTTCCTGGGCTTCTCAGCCCTCCCCTGGGTGCTTGGGTCCTGGGCTTCTCAGACCTCTCCTGGGTTTTCAGCTTCTCAAACCTCTCCCAGGTGCTCGGCTTCTCAGATCTCTCTTAGGTCCTGGGCTTCTCAGACCTCTCCCGGGTGTTTGCCTTCTCAGACTTCTCCTAGGCCCTTGGCTTCTCAGACCACTCCCATGCGCTGAGATTCCCAGACATCTCTAAGGTGCTGGGCTTCTCAGACTTCTCCCGGGTGCTTAGCTTCTCCGACCTCTCCCGGGTCCTTGGCTATTCAAACCTCTCCCACGTCCTTAGCTTCTCAGACCTCTCCCGGGTCCTGGGCTTCTCAGCCCTCCCCTGGGTGCTTGGGTCCTGGGCTTCTCAGACCTCTCCTGGGTGCTTGGCTTTTCAGCTCTCTCCTGGGTGCTTAGCTTCTCAGACCTCTCCCAGATGCTTGGATTCTCAGACCTCTCCCAGGTGCTTGACTTCTCAGACTTCTCCCAAGTGCGTGGCTTCTTTGACCTCTCCCAGGCGCATGGCTTCTCAGACCTCTACCAGGTGCTTGGCTTCATAGAACTCTCCAGGCTGCTTGGCTTCTCAGAACTCTCTCAGGTGCTTGCCTTCTCAGACCCCTCCCAGGTGCTGGCTTCTTAGACCTCTCTCATGTGCTTGGCTTATCAGTTCTCTCTTAGGTCCTGCACTTCTCAAACTTCTATTCAGGCTCTCCTTTAGTCTATCTTCCAGCCAGGATTTGCAGCCAATCCTGATGATTGATGAATTTCATCCACAACCTCTACAACTCATGCAGATTGGTCTTTCCAGATCTTCACGTTTAAACTAGGTCTTCCTTAATAGCTCAGTTTCACTTCTTCAGGTCTCTATGTGACTTGTGGTTTTCAGTAGTCACTAGAATAGTTCTCACCACGACCTGCGTGATCAGCATTCACTTGGTCATAGCTCCTCCTGGACCATTGACAGGTATCACACTCTTGTAGCAGGGTCCGGGTATTAAAAATTTCCTCCAGCTAAGTTACCACCTTGTTCCAGAAGCGTTCTGCCTGCTCCTGCTGGGAATGGAAAGTAACACATCCTGGACTCTGCCTGCGAACAGGAGGATGGCTGACGCTGTGAATAAGCTTAATGAGCCATTTTTATAGAGCTCAAGGGTCATCTTCTTTGTGTCAACCTGGCTGATTTGTAGGGTTCATCATAGGTGTGTCTAATGGCTTGGGATAGGGTTTGTTCCATAGCATCATGAGGGTATGTGATGTTGCTGCCACCTTATAAGCTCTCCTGGAAGTCTTCGCCTGTCAGTGGCATTATGTGTCTGTGGGAAGTTGAGCCGCCAAGTCTGCCTGCCTAACAGTCTCTCAACAGATAAAACAACCAAGTTGGAAAACCCAAAGGGAAAGGGGAATGGAGAAAATAAAAAAAATGCTTCTTCACTGGCTTTCACTGATACACTCTGCAACTGGATTGAAACTCCTCAGTGTCTGTGATTATCTAGGAGACAATAATATAAATACAGATTACTAACCACTCTACTTGTATTCCATTTAACTAAAATTACTACCACCCTCCTTCTAGTACCTGCTGCCTATGCTCTGATTCAGATAGGCTTTCCTTCTTAATTTGTTGCAGTTGCAATGTTGTAGTCTGTAGTTCCTTATCTTTTCTTTCACAATAACTTCACTACTTTCTTTTTTCTTCCATTTACGTCAGGAATAACTAATTGTCAAGACTGACTTACTCTCTCTTTTTCTTTTCAGCTGATAATTTACTGAATTTTTCTCTATTGGTTGCTTAACTTTATATCTCATTACTTTTCTTGTAACATCTTTTCGGTTTTGCTTTTTGACAATTGTTCACTATAACTGACCAGTTCAATGTTTCTTCTTAACTCGTCGGAAATCGAAGCAATTTCAGCTCTAAATCTTACTTTTTCATTAAGATTCCTCTTGTCTGACTGGAACTCTTCCGTGCTATCATCCAACGCTTTTAACTGGCACACAAGGCTCCGAAGCAACGAGTCTCTGACTTATATTCTCTTGCAGAAACGAAACCGCGCGGCAGCACGCAGACGATGTACGAGGGTCCTTTACTTTAACCTTACACAAACGAGCATAGCCCGAGACAAGGAAAGTAATTTGCTCCCGACTGACTTAATTGTTAAATAATTGTATACTAGTTAGTACATTTATAAATATAATAAATTCAATTGACCTTGCGCGTGCGCGCCCGTTAGTCTGTTTACATGCGCACAAGCAAAACTATTCTGTACTTTTGAAAACGCGCAAAATTGTTGTATTAAGATGTCACACAGAGCTTCTTCCAGATAATGGAAAGTCTTTTACTTTTGATAGTTCAGGTAATTCAGATTAAACAACTCTAAAACTTTAACGTCTGTAACTGAACATAGACACTTCTTTTTGGTTTAAAAGCGTTGAAGTATGTAGAAACTTAGCTTGCTTCATCTGTGTTTAGCTCTCTGCTTCAAATATTGACTTCAACTTCACATGGTCTTCAGTTGATAGGATTTTCTCTGCCTCTTCTTTTAAATCTCAGATGTATGGAATACTTTAGGAACTAATTCACTGAGCTAAGGAAACTGTTGTCAAGATTGGAGGCCTTATCCCCTTCCTCCTCACCTGAATCTTCTGTGGCGGATTCCTTTGGATTCGACTCCGTCTTCTTACGGTCCTTCCTCCTTACAGGAGTCTTGTCCTTTGATGTCATGGCTTTCTTTTCGTGCAAATAGGGTCGGGCCCCTCCGGAGGCCACCGCGGCAGAGATAGAACCCTGTCCGCAGGGACCCCCAGGGGGCCAGACCTAGATCAGGGAAAAAGCACGAAGGCAGAAAAAACCCTGTTTCCAGATGGGTTCTAATAAGGAGCTGAGAATTCCTTTCATAAGTAATTGAAGTCTGGCTGCAGCTGATGACTAATGAAGTTGACCAGCAACTCCGGTGGAGAGAGCAGTTAAACTCTGCGATGACAGTAGGGTGAAGCACACAGAGGAAAGATACAGGAACCCAAAAAACCAATAAGTAAATTTTAAGGAAGACAGAACAGATAGAAATGCCCGTAAATAACAGTGCTAAGTAAGAGATTGTGTGCAGGTAACCTTAAGCAGAAAGCAGAATTACACCTACAGAGTGCAGTAAGTCTGCAAATGAGAAACGAGAGTGTAGAGAAGACGAAAGGCAGAAAACGCCGAACAACTGAACTGAAATGCTTCGGCGGAAACCAAGAGGTGTAGTACAGAAGCTAAGCGAGGCGGAGCTGTAGAACAGACGAGGAGAGGCAAAGAAACACTCGTAGAAGTAGCAAGACCCAGGAGACAGGTAACAAGGGAAGAAATTATGTAGAGCACAGAAGGTAGGCACAAGGAAGGCAAAAGGTAGCTGCAAGGATGGTCGGCAAGGAGGAAATATCCAAGAACGAAGTTCCACACGAACCGGAGCGATGTGTACAGATACAACGCACCGGTTTGGGGGAGGAGTCAGGATTTAAAGGTACGGCCACCATATTGAATGAGGACTAGAGCGCTCGCAAGTCAATGCTTCCAGCGCTTCCAAACCTTCCATTCTCCGTTCCTGACAACTGTGACCTGCTACTAAGGCAAATAAAATGAAAGGCAGTTTAGAACTCTAGTTAGAATTCCAAACTACCTCACAATCCATCCCATCCAATCACTGCTGCTGAATGGAAACTCCATCTTGCTTTGGGGAAACACATGATTCCTGCAGGTTTCATTAAGGAATATTTTCAAAATCTCAAATCAATCCAAAACATAACCCAAACATCACTCTGCTAAAACCCACATTAAAAGTGTTTTAAATGGTGAACCTAAAAATGAATTGGTACATAAATCTTAAAGTGAGTGTTTTTTTAGAAGTGTGCGCTTTTGAAACTCTGGAAATGTACCATGGAATCCTGATTGTGTGCCTTTTTAAAGTGTGTGCTTTCGAAACTCTTAAAATATACCATGGAATCCTGACATTCTACTCAGGTTCTACTTCCCACCACTTGGGTCATGGTCGCTCCACTCCCTCACTACGAACGTCGGTTCCGTTTAGCAACTTTTGGCGCCAACTTCCACAAACTCTACGGTGCATCGTTAGAGGCAGTGTGTTTCTGATTAATATTATTTGTTCAAAGCATGGTGGAAACTCTCTGTAAACGATGCCGTTTGATGGTTTTGTTTTACATACTCTTGATGTTAGGGAGTTACAGGCTTCTGATAATGACGTGCCAGACACTTATGAGGATGTAGTTTTGGGGGTCTCTGTGACGTCATCATGAAGCACGACACAGAAAACAGATTCAAATTTGTACTCAAAGCATATTTATTTAACGAAAAAGGCAGGGTGGAGTAAGGCCTAACTTGCCCTATGTTAAGGTGGGATTTTCCGACCTAAACGAAACTAAGGATAGTCTGTGTCTGGATGTCCAACTTAAGTCTCTGTCTGTGACCAAAACCTATACTTGCCCTGAAAACTTAACTGTATACAATGTTTAGGGATATCGGTCTCAAAACAACAGTGTTTAAAAGAAAGTTCAGAGCTTCTTCGAGCTCTTGCCTTCAGATCAGCTTCCGCTTCCCCAAGTTTCGAATAGTTCTCAGAGCCTTGGGATTCCCTTCCCCAAGAGTTCAAACCTTCTTGTTTAAAAATAACAAAGTTCCTTGGGACACCTCACAAGTTGGGGTTTCCTTCTCCCAACAGGCCAAACGTCCAGCTTTCACAATCAACAAAGTTAGGTTCCTTAATTTCAGTTTCTCAAACCAAGATGTAGCACCACATGAACTTGACTTCAAATTGGCTTTTTTCGCATAGGGCGCTCGGGTCTAGGGGCAGTTGTCATACCACACGGTCCACCCAAAACAGGTCACGCAAACGATACCCTGTCTTCCTGTTTCCATCAATATTTAGCCACTGGTTCCTTTTGACAATGCTACTTGGTTGATTTCTCAGTGTCACAGGCCTTAGACACTGTCCTGTGGCTGCTTTAGCCACCATGCACCCTATTATTCTGGGTTGTATTTCTCTGCCTACACAAGTCTCTTTGAATTTGCTATGCTTGGGCCCCTCTGGACTTTGGGCCAACTTTAATTTTATATCAAATCTTCTGAGTACTCTCTCGACTTTGCCTTGACTTGTTTTCCTTTTTTTCACACACTGTTCTCATTTACTTGTGTTTCGTGCACTCCTTCGCTTTTGCTCCAGTTATGAGCATTCAATTGGCTTAGCGCGGCATTCACAAGGGATTTCAATGCCTTTTCATTCTATGCAGTATTTACATTTTCATTCAATACTTTTTAAGCTTGGTGCCATATTCACAAATGCTTAACGTTCATCTTTACTCTGTTCGGTATTCACAAGTGCCACCACTCGGCACACTTCATTCGCTATCTCAATAATATTTGTTCCGGCATTCAACAGTACTTTTCATCACATTGCCTCTCACTCAGCAGCTGCAAAGCACTTTGTTAAACGTTACCGGAGCATCCCGGTCAGAGTGTATATTGGCTCCACACTCGCTGGTCGCGTGCGGTGGTGTTCTTCTGCCTGGGGTCCTTCACAAGGGGCTTCTCCAGGCTTCGACTGCGGTCTGTACCGCCTGCTTTACTGACTTCTCTCAGCAGCGTCTGTGGTCACATGGAGCTCCACTGCTTCTCCCCGCCAGACCTGCTTCGGTGGATGGCAGGACCTTCGGACTCTCGCACAGCCGACCAGGTCTTCCTTATTGCTCCAGACTCCTGGGTCTCCAGATTCCATTCCTCCAGCCCGTTTAATTTCCTCCCGAATGGCCAGCATTCTAATATCATTCATATGTGTTAAGTGACCCCAGGTTGAGTTCTCGTGCCTGACTTTGGAGGACTCCATTAAGCAGACAGGCCTAGTTGTTCCTCTTCCTCGCCTCAGTACCAAAAGGGTGTTTGAAGTTGTCTGTTTTAATAAAGGAAGCTTTGTCACCTCTGTTTGGTTTTTGATATGTTTGCATGTCCATGGAATGAGGATGTGTCCTCCTACTTGCGTTCTTCCTCGTCCCAGTACTACAATGTTGCTTCTGGGGAACAGAATGAAAGGAGGAGAAGGGAAAGGGTGGACAATATCCCACAAAGGTATTCAGGAAAGAGGTCTCATTATGAAAGGGAAAGGGGGAACCCCCTCTCACCTATTGATGTCCTCTCCCCAGTCCCCAAGTTCCCTCCACGCAGGTGATCCTCGCTCTCATCTCCACCCCCACGGTCGGGATCCAAAAACGACAGCCTTTCTTGCACACCTAAGAGAATGATTCGGGGGAACAAGAAGTGAGCACACCTTCAGGTTCCTCACATCCCTCATAATGGGACTTTAGAGAGGTTGGGTACCTCAGATGGCAGGGTTCTGGATGTCGCTGTCTGAGGGTTTGTACATCCTTAAAGGTTTAATGATGCACCTTGGTTGGGCGGTGGGCCTGCAGGATGCCACTCCTCCACCCTATGGGAAGCACATTGGCTAGGGACTGCGCAAACCATGTTCAGCGTTCCCTCAGCTCACAGCAGAACATTCATATCCCACTCACTCTCTCGTATGATAGAGCTAGTTGGACTCCATATTGTATTTATTGAGGGACTCCACTCGGTTCACCCTGAGAGAAGAGCAGTCTGCACTGCCCTATGATCAAGTGTGTGAAGGAACCCACAAAGGGGAACAGGGTGCCTTAGAACATCATGGCACCAAGGATTTAGGGTGGCTTACAAGGCATTGATCAATATCCGTGGCCCAGGTGAAGCCTTCAATGAGAACTAATTAGGGAAAAGCAGGGTAAGTTATGTGAGCAAAAATAAAAAACACTCAGGGCCTCTAACCAGAGGTGCCGGGTGGAAGGATCGGTCTCAGGCACCTTCCCATAGGTCAAGACATTCGTGTTCTCCTCTCTCCTAGGGCCAGTTCATACAGTAAAGGCAATTGGTGCATAACACTGGCCCCACGGCGCTCTAAACACAGATTTAGAATGCAAACAGATATCTTCCCAGTGCATGGGACTAATGAAGCGCTGAAGGGTCACATACCTGAGCAGATGATTCCAACGTCTCTAGCGTGGGCGCAGTTACTGACTCCCCATCCGCTGTGGGGGCAGTCCGACAGGTGGGCTTCTGTGCCAAGGCAGTTGAGGCCATCCAGGAGGACACTTCCACCGCCCTGACCAAAATAGGCTCTTGCAGCATAGGCAACAGCAGTTCCACAAGCAAGCTGCGCACATGCAACTTGTGCGGCATGTTGATCAAACTTGTAATCACACACTGTTCCCCAGGCGCCGCCATGGCTCACTTCAACTCGCCCAGCACATCTGTGCCCTCCATTGACAAGGCGCAGCCCAGGATCTGCAGGAGAGAAGGAAGGCACAGACATGAAGAAGTGTGAGAGTTCAACTCAAGTCAAGACTTTCAAACTGGGGTTAGGATTGGGAATATTATACAGGATAAGGTCCTTCCTGGTCTGCTGAGACCTCCGACTGTTGCTTCTGATTCAGGATATCCTTAGGTTAGGTTTTTGGGGGAATTTATTGAGTGCAAACCTTGCTCCGAAAGCAAATAAGTTATAAGGAATACAGGCAGGGGGGCACAAGTTACAGCAGAACCATGGCACTTTACAATTAAGCCAGAGGAGTAATAATAATGGGCGGGGTCATCCAGTGGATGCGGTTTGGTGTCAGGACTCGCAAGATTTACAAGCCCATTTGCATTGGTGAGCAGATTTTAAAAAGGGCAAGTACAATTTTGATAGCACTCAACCTTGCTGGCGAGAATGGGGATGTTTGAAACGTTTAACTCACATTTACTGCAAACTGTGTGCAGTAAATAGAAAATAAGAGTTTCCCTGTGCATGGCTTGGCTCTGGATGCCAACATTGCACCAAATATGAAGTGTGCTTATCATGACATGCACCATTTTACAGAAAGCACTGGAAAATATGTTGTCACCTATCACCATGGGGCAAGAGCATTTCCTTTAGGTCAAGTATGAACATTAAGGAATTCGCCCTGCAGGTCTAGTTCAATTCTTCAGAATTTGCGAGGCCTGGCAGAGTTTAGGGTGCATGAAGGAGGTGCTCCTCCTGGGTCCGATGCCCTGCAATCCTAGATGCAGACAGTAGGCCGCTCCTAAACATGCAGGGGATGTGTTCAAGCCGCGATGCACTTTGGGATCTCTTTAACCAATTAGCCGCCGTGCAGATTATTTACCCCACTCAGTACCCTGTGAGCCCAGGTCAGTGTGAGAAGGGTTCATTTTACATGTTGTGCAGGGATCTAATAAATAAAAACACAACACAAATTGCAAGCGCATAGAGACAGATGCAGGAAAGCAGGAATTATGAATGACAAAATAAGTGGACAGTTTATTTACAGGCACACACATATCAGCTAGGGCAAACACACTGCACAGACCTGAACCTAATTGGGCAGCAGTAGCCCCCAGCAGCTCTTGGTTCTAAGTAATGAAGGCCCTGACTTTGGGGGTAACAGAATACAGATAAACCTGGGCACCGCTTGAGCAACATTAATGGTTGTGCATGCCCATTGGTTGGGAAGAAGTGTGTTGCCAGCCCTGTAAGGACACTCTTGTGTGATGCATAACCGAATACAGCCCATTGAGCCCCAATGCCCAGGTGAAGCGCGTGCTGTACCCCCAATGGGGGATGCAGCCTGAGCATGTGAGTTTACTGATTATGTGGGATAGTGCTGCCCCCTTGAGACCACACTGTAGTAACCCCTAAAGCAAGCATAGGTCTACAACATATGCAGTAATGTGAGAAAGAATTAAAAGGTTCAACTCATTTTAGTGGTTAAAATACATTGGTTAAAATGGTGACAAATGATACGCTTACACTCTGATACCATATATGCATACTGTCAGGTCGGCCAACAGGAACCAACAGACAACCAGACTCCAATATGAAGAGCAACTAGGGTTTATTGGGGATAGTCTACGGTTTAGGGCCAAAACAACAAATGAGGTGGATGAAGGCATCTGGAAGCTCTTTCATGGGTCCTAAGCTGACACGTTGCTGGGAGGTCACATCCCAATTCAGTCTCTCTCATTACCATCTGTATTACAGCTTCAGTGCTCTCTTCTGCGATCTTCCCAGTGCATGTTTAAAGGTGTTCTTAATCCCTATCTAGGTAAAGTCCATACAGATGTTTCTGGGCCACTAGAAGGGAGAATTGCAGTTTTGTGTGGAGAGAAAGCTGGCTGAGGCTGGGTTTCACGCTCTTTTAGGGATCCTGGTCTCTCTACCAAGTTCCCTGGCCATCCCTGTACTAGTCGCCGGTCCATGACAGTCGCCATCCTCACCACTTTTCCACTGATACGTTCCTGTCTAAGGTCAGTTGCACCCTGTCATACCTTCTGGCGCTGTTGGGGTTGCTGGCTTTCCCTGAAGCCTTCATCTACTACACAGCTGTCCCAGGCTCACCACTCTCCCATTGGATTCCTCGGGTATCCTTTATTGTGCTTGGCATCTAGCTCTGTCAACTAGATCATCTCCATGTACACTTTCCAGCATCTGCCACCTCCTGAACTCGTCCTTCTCTTCTTCCTTCCACAATCTAACATCTCTTATCGTTCATTAACCTTCTCCTCTGAAACACAGCACTTTCCTCCTTAGCCTCAAACTCCCAAACTCACAAGAGACAGAGGTGTGCCCGGCTCCTGCTCTTGTTTTTCATCTTCTAAATCTGGTAGGTCCTCTTCACTGACATTTGCACCAATATCCTCCTCCTTCGCCTTCCCTAGGGAGAATGTTCGATTCTGAAATTAGAGGCTTTATGATATGAAATGATAGGTTATTTATAAGGCGCTTAATACCGAGAGGTTTCTAAGCGCGGACCCGGGGATCGAAGCTGTGTTGCTCCGTGTCATCTTGTTTCCAAGGCGAGCATGTTGCCGCTGAGCTATCCTCCAGAGACATTAGCTATCAAGTGGGCCATGCTCCACCTCAAATATTACCTGTTTGGTAGATGGTTCGGATTAATAACAGATAACTCTCCCTTAGTCTGGATAAGTCAAAGAAAAGAGTCAAACCCACAAGTTATGCAATGGTTTTTGGACCCATAGCCAAACTGCTTCTCAGTAGAACATCGAAAAGGCTGAGAACAAGGCCATGTAGATTTCCTTTTGAGGATCCCCTGTGAAGCAGTCCAGTCCACATCGCATAGGGAAAAGGTATGTGAAAAACCTAAGGGGTATTCCCTTCCTACTTCCTGGGGATTCTCTACACGGGTGGTCAGGGGAGGACCATCGCTTTTGGATCCCGACCATGGGGGTGGACTAGCGAGGGAGGATCACCTGAATAGAGGGTCCTCGGAGATTGGGGAGGGAATACCGAGGGTGAGACATGGTATCCCCCCTTTTCTGACACCCACCTACCCGACATACTCTCAGCCTTTATGGGGTATTGTGCATCCCAGGATGCCCATTCCCCTAAACATAATGAAACAGGCATGGCATCAAGAGATATACACAGACAAAAGGGGTACACGTTTAAACAACCTTTATTTGGTCAATTGGGATGGGAGGATGCCTAAAAGACCTTATTTCTAAATGGGAGTAGCCTCAACCATGCAAATAAAGAAAGAATAGTCCAAGTCTTGTCAGTCAAAATAAAAAGGCTGTCTGTGTCAAGCCTATGCTTGCCCTCACTATGTGGAATTACAATGGGCTGGGGACTGGACAAATGACAAATAGGGCGCAGAAATAATAACAGATTACCAGAGATCAACAATGTTCTAAAGTTCACAATGGCATTTGTTGAGCTCCTCCGGGTTTCCTCTATAGCAGACTCAGAGGGTTATATGTCCTTCCATTGCCCATTTTTTTTGCGGCATTCTTAGCTGCTTATTTTTTGCGGAAAAACTAATTGGGGATCATTATGAGTTTGCCGGTCCGGAAAACAATGGTACCGGTAAACTTGCCAGAACCGTTGTTTCCGGACCGGCAAACTATGAGTTCTGCGCGCAGGTGCTTTTCAGCCCGACCTTGACGGATGCACCGGCACCATTCATGAATGGTGCCGGCGCATCCGACCTCCCCATTCCCATTGAGTCAATGGGACTTCTTGAATGGGAAGCAATACTTTCCGGCGCACAGCAATGAGGAATTACGGGGATCGCCGGGGCTGTAATGCCCCAGTAAATCCCTGATAATGGGCACTGGAAAAAAAATGACTCAGGCGGTAGCTGTGCCTTTTTTCTCGATATGGCTACCGCCGACTCATAATGAGGCACATTGAATTTTGTTTTTGTTGATGTTGGGGCGTTACCCCCCAAAACCCTGTTCCCACCTATTTACAATCTAGTCCCCCCACACCCACTACACTTTATATCCCTTTACCTCCCCCCATATTTTTCAATGGGTTTTTGCGTTAAAAAAACAGCAGCAAAAAACGCTGCAAAACAAAACAGCTGATGAATGGACGTCGTACCACTCATAGCCCCCTTTGGTCAAATCCTCCATGTCTTTCAAAAGGTTTCACAATGTTCACTTTCACCATATGGGGTTCCCTTCCCCATACTTCAAACTGTTCCTTTTGGACACTTCACAGTGAACGTGGTTATGGGGTCTCCCTGGGTCGTGGCACATTTGTCAGACCGCACAGTCTACCCACTACAGGTCACGCAACCCGGGCCCCTGGGGTTCAGCTTCACCCCTTCCTGCTTCACCGTCCTTTCAGTACCTTTTCCCTATCACTATAACTTTCGAGAATGCGTATTTCTTCTTTGGTCCATGTGCGACCACTCTGATAGTCAGCTTTGCTTCACCTCCGTTGCTCTCTGCACACCCTTTTCCTGTTTTAGATTCACGCTTTCTGCATGCTCGACTTGTCTTGCTTTGTCTTTCTACCGTGCTTCTTGCACACATTCTCTTCCTTATTATTCCTCACTTTGCTTCCTGTGACGCTTGTACGCTCCTCATTCTCTTTCTCTCATTTCCAGCCTCACATGCGTACCGGGTTTCCCTTGTGTCAGAAACACTGGTTAACGTGTTGCTGTTCAGCATGTCCCGCTTCTGTCAGCGCTGAGGTCGGGGCTTCTCCTTCTGCCCCCTTCACATTCCTGGGATCGGCAGCACTCCCAGGGAAACAAGCCCTATTCGTTGCATAGGCAATAGGAGTTAGTACTCCTCCCAAGGCTCACGATTCCGGTTCCGTGGAGACACACTCCCTCGCCACTCTCTGTCCTCTGCCAAACACTGGCATAGTGCATAAGTGCCCCACTCTCCACCGGATACCTCTGGACTTCACAACGACTGTCTCCTGGCCTTCCACTCCCATGGCTCGTTCATTCAGTTGTCTGACTCTGTCCTTTTTTATACTCCACCAGAGTTTGATAGTTTACAGGTGATGGTAATCAGTTCTGAATGCCTGACTTTGCCTGACCTCGTTAGTGGGACACATGCATTGAAAGCACTGGTTTGCCTCTGCTTGCATCTTCCTCTTCCCAGTACTACAATGGTGTTTCCTATAGGAAGCCTGTATGACTCTTGGATCCTTCTTCTTCTTCTGAGTACTTGGATGTTGTAACAGAGACGGAATATCTTGTGACTGACAATATCCCATGAAAGCTGAGGGGATGTCGGGTAGGAGGGTATCAGAACTTGGAATTTATAAAGTAACCGGATGGTGTGTTCCTATTTCTCCTCTCTCTGTCGGGATGGTGCACTGGGATGTTTGTTCTAATTTTCTTGGTTTGGGGATTTTGCTAGCTGAGAAGGATTCAGTGGGAATGGATGAACCTATAGATTACTCTCTGGGATTGTTGTAAAGAAGAACAAAGTTAGTGCCAAGGGTTATACAAGGGTTTAGTCTCCTATGAGATTTTCCTTTTGCTTTTCTTGAGGGAAAGCGTTGGGATGAATTGGGACTTGGATGACAATATCCCATAAAGGAAGAGGGAGGGTAGTGTAAGGGAGGCATGATGCCACAAGGGGACACTGACACAAGAGCGGCACGTTTTAAAAACCTTTTTTTTAAATGTTTGGCTGGGTTGGAGGACTCCTATCTTGCCCTATATCTAAGATGGCAATAATCTCAACCATCAAATCAAAAGAAAACACAGTCCCAGTCATTCTTTGTCAAATTAAAGTGGCCTATACCAAAAAACATAATGCCTGCCCTTACCATAATACAATTAATGTGAGAAGGAAAATGTAAATGCACAAAAGTAAAAATCAGTGTTTAAAGTAAATGCCAGTGTGGTTTCACCCCTCGGTCCCCCTCTTCCGGCACAAACCCCTCACGAATCTCAGCTTCCCTTAGTTGGGTTTACTATGACTCTTCAGAACAATCTCCCTTGTAGCATTCACAAGTCTTAATGTCTTTTTAAACAGTTCACTGCGGACACCCCTCTCCTGGATTCACTTTTGTCAACACACTGTTCCTTTGGACTTTAGACTTTGTCGCTCTTGATTGGCATCCCTCCATCGGGTTCACACTTGCCATTTCACAATTCCTTTAACTTTCTTCTGATGCAGGATTCACTTCCATTGCGTTCTCAATGGTTTGTCGGTCAAAGACTTTCGACGTTATGGGGATTTTGCTAGACCCCTGTATGACCACTTTGAACTTTTCCTCGCGGCAGGTAGGGCCTTCTGGTATCAGTAGTTTCCTTCAAACATGGGATTAACCAGAGTCTCTTGAGTGAGCACTGCATGGTGCTGGACCCCTTTGAAGCTGGTCTTCCCTAAACAATTTACAGATCTTTGAACTTTCCTCAATGTGCCAATTTACGACTTTCATTCAACACAGTCAGTTCAGTTTCTTTATCGGTTCTCCCCTGGAACTCACCAGCTGTGATGAACCACTTGGCTTTCTATGTATCAGAAGTCAAGGCCGGTACCACGGTAGCAGGCATCTCCCTCTGTCCAGCTTATCAGTGTGAGCACGCTCCGTGTATCATTGACATCTGCTGCAACACACTTGGGCGATTGTTCGCAGTCTTACGATTCCTTCCACGGAGGTCTCGCCGGTCTGGGTCAGAAAGGGCAAGGTCGCGTCTCTCCTTGTCAGCCTTTCGGTTCTCGCCACCTTTCTCCTCCTCTTGAACTGCTGGGTTTGGATAACGCTCTCGTTGTGCAGTCTGCCTTGCTCGTATTGTGCTCTCGTGCTCCACCTTTCATCCCTGAGGGGAAGGGAAAGGGCTGTCAGGTGTGTGTGATTCTGGTCAATTGCCTGACTTTGCCTAACCCTTGTACTGGGACATGACAGGTAAATGGCTCTGGAGTCTGCTGTCTCTTGCGGTGTGCAAAAGTGGTCGTGTGGAAAAAAGGGGAGCAGTGTTTTTGAATGTCCTACGTGGTAGGATGGGGAAAAGGTGTTGGAAGAAGGTGGATACAGCGTCTCATCCATCAGTGTCCCAGTTCCACTCCCCGAGGACCCCCCCCATCCAGGTGATCCTCCCTCACTGGTCCACCCCAAGGAACTGGATCCAATATCGATGGCCGTGTCCTGGCCACCTGGATGACAGATCCCAGGGGACTATCTAGGGAGACACCTTCAGGTTTCTCACATGGTCCTGTTACTTTCAGACCTTCTCTTCCTCGGCTCAGTCTTTGTGTATGAAAAGGGAAAGGGGGGTTACCGCAAATCACCATTGGATATCTCACCCCCAATCCCTGAGGACCCCTCACCCAGGTGATCCTCCTGCACTAATCCAACCCAGGGTCTGGATCCAAAGGCGATGGCCGTGCCTTGGCCACCTGAGCAAGAGATTCCCGGGGAGTAGATGGTGCAACAGCCTTTGGTTTTTCACAGTAGGATGAATGGAGGTAAGGAAGAGGGGGATACCATGTCTCGCCTTTGGACGCTCTGCCTGCAGTCCTCAAGGACCCCCAGCCCAGGTGATCCTCCCTCACTCTTCCGCCCCCAGGGTTGGGATCCAAGCACGATGGCCCTTCTCTGGCCATCTAAACAATGGAACCTCTGGGACTACTAGAGAGAATGCCCTCAGGTTTCTCACAGCATCATCCAAGTACTGTGACCAAGAAGAGGAAGTCAAGAGGAATACAGACTTCCTATGAGAAACACCACTATATTATTGGGATGAGGAAGATGCAGGGAGAGGCCCACTAACATCCTCAATGGACTTGTCCCAGTAACAAGGCAATTGAAATCAACCATGCCCACCTGCAGCCTGTTAAACACTCAGGAGCATATAAAAATGGCAGACGTATTCGGCAGGGTAAGCAATATGGGAGGAGAGCAGAAGCTCCAAAGCCAGCCAGGACCAGCAGTCGAAGAAAAGGTCACCAGGACACTGAGGGTCACCAGGGAAAGCAGATGAGAAACATGTGGTGAGGGAGCCATGTCTCCAAGGAGCCAGTATAGTCTGTGAGAGGGAGCTGGAAGGCGTGCTGATCCCTTGTGAAGGTAAGTGCTCATTCCCCTGGGCTAGCGAGACAGCCCGGAAGTGTCTGAGGGGCAGGTGGTGAGACCGTGACCTCGGAACAAAGAACCGCTAAAGCTGATCACAAACAGTGAGGTCATAAGCAAAGGAAAGCTTGGTTTGTGAAAGCACAAGAGAATACAAAGTTGCCAGCAAGACCAGTATGGCGAGAGATGTGCCGGGCGAAGTAGGAGACTGCTCTTTGTATTGGGAAGTGAAGGCTCAACAATGAGAAGATACTAAGTAACAGAGTGGTCACGAGCATGATTACATGTTCTCGAAAGCCTGCAAGTGAATGAAGGAAGCTTCCTAGAGTGAAGGGGAGCTGTGCGTGAACTGAAAACCGGGCAAAATAGAGAGAAGGAACAGTGGAGCCACGCGAAAAGGGAAAAGTGAGCACAATCCCCAAGAAGCAGTATCAGAAAGAAAGCAAAGTGTGAAATTGGAAGCTGGAAGAAAGTAATCAAAGTTGAACTGTCAAGAAGGGGTGAAGCTAAACCCCGGGCCGCAGGTTACGTGACCTGTAATGGGTGCAATCTGACAACTGTGCGGTCACATCCCAAGGGAGACCCCACTGAATAAGTGAACTGTCTAATGAATTGGAAGAGTTTGCTGAAGAAAGGGGAAGGGAATCCGTAAAGGATTACATTGAATAGTCATAAAGTGAAGGTGAAGTTTGATGGTTGGACAAGGAAAGTGAAACACGTTTGACCTAGAAAAGATGAACTTTGTGATACCAAGAGGGCTTCAGCAAGAGGAACGTGAATCTGGGAAAAAGGAACGAGGAAAAGGCTGCCTACCTTGTGAGAAGAACTTGAGACTGAGCTTTGCAGAACTTTGATAAACCTGAGTGTCTTGAACTTGGGGAAGGGAGCTGTGGAACAGCTGCAGAGCCACCCTGTTTTTCTTTTGAACACTTTTAAGTTTATCCCGTCCCCTACTCATTGTTCTTCTTTAGAAGCGAGGGTAAGCATAGGTTTGACACAGACAGCATTTTTGTTTTGGACTGATGGATTGAGACTCCCCTTAGTTTGCTTTCTGGTCGAGACTTCTCCCACATTAGACTTAGGGCTAGTTAGGTATTATCCCCTCCCTACCAGGTAAATAAAGGTTTTGAAACTGTATCACTTGTGTCCGTGTCTTCTCTTGATGTCATGCCTGCCTCAAAGATGCAATGTGATGTATTGCCTCGCTCATTGTGTGCTCTCGTGCTCCATCTTTTATCCCTGTGGGGAAGGGAAAGGGTCTTCAAGTGTGTGTGGTTCTGGTCAATTGCCTGACCCTTGTATTGGGATATGTCAGGTAAATGGCTCTGGTGTTAGTCCGTTGTCTTTCGTGGTTTGAGAAAGTGTTTGTGTCAGAAACGGGGCAGGGGTAGAGTTTCTGAGTATCCCACGTGGTAGGATGGGGAAAATGGGTTATAAGAAGGGGATACCGTGTCTCATCAGTAGGTGTCCCACTTCCACTCTCTGAGGACCCCCCATCCCGCACTGGTCCACCCCCAGGAACTGGATCCAATAGCAATGGCCGCGTCCGCGCCAGGTGGATGACAGATCCCCAGGGACTAGTCAGGGAGACACCTTCAGGTTTCTCACAGTACTTACAAAAAAGTTGATTTGAGTAATTTTGACTTGGAAAGATAAATATTATGTGTTGAGAATATTGATATGAGTCGTTTTTGACTTTGAAAGATTTCTTTTGTTTATCTGAGTGAAAGGATTGATCTTTATGAAAATTAAGGGGAGTTATCCCCACATGAGTGCATTTGGGTCACCGACTGGCAACAGTGGGCTATTTATTGCTTTCATTTATTGCGTTCTCCTTTGCCGGGGTACGACTCCCAGCTGCACCTAAAATTAGCATATCTTGAGGAAGAGGTACTTAAAATAGGACATTGTTACATTTACTGTTGTGCACCTGACACCTTGTCTATGGTGAGGTGCATTGATGTCAGGTGCATTGGGTCACACTCGGGCCACCAAGAAGCAGATTCTTCTCAGGTCTTGGATCGTAGCTACTGTCTTCTCCTGCTTGTCATCCCAAGAAGGGGTGACTTTATCTTGGGCCGTTCTTTCTCACTCTTACGTTCTATCCCCCCAGTGAAGGGGGCACATACTTGCTAGGTACTTTGTTCACCATCTTTAGTGCATGGGCAGTGACTCGGACCGAGAATGGCTCTTAAATGCTATGGTCTGTTAGCAGTCTGCTGACGGTTTGCTAATCCCTTTGCATCCAGGATGCTGGTGATCCTAAACTCTAGCATCAACTTGCTCCTCTTCGTGAGGTGTTGGCTAGCGCAATGGCTTGGCCCTCCTTAGATTTAGGAGGTGGTCACGGCCTGGCTGTAAAGCCTTGTGTAAAGAGTAGTTTGGCGGGCCTTGTTCTTGAAAGTTCATCTCTGGGCCTAGGTTCAGTGACCCCTTCACTGGCAGAAACACTGAAAGATCCCTTCCAAATGGCTCCTTTTATCTTTCAAAGTCAGGAGGACTGGGGTGGGCTCCATTGTTTTAAATGGTTGCAGGGGTGTCTAAAATCAGCCCTCACTGCCCGGGACTAGTCCATTTCTAAAGGAATTAATGAATGTATAAACACATTGGCCCTCGTTACAACTCTGGCACCCATGAATGGGCAAGAACCGGGTCATGACGAGTTAGGCGGACCCGTTAATTGCCCATTTTCGGGTGCTGGAATCAAGGGCCTCCTCATCCCCATTCTGCCCCACAGGGCTGAATGGGGTGGGGACGTCGGATGCACCAGCACAACTCTGCATGTGCCGGTGCATCCGACGTGCTCTGCTCGCGGGTGCCGGTGCATCCGACGTGCTCTGCTCGCGGGTGCCGTTACACCCACCAGGAACAACCTGACCCGTAGTATGGCGGTCCGAGAAGTACGGTACCGGCATGCTTACCAGTACCATACTTCCCAGACTGCCATGCTCGTAATGAGGGCCATTGTATGCATTTTCTTCTAGGCTTCCATAAGCGTCAGCAGATATGTGCCCTGTGGACGGAATTGTATGATCAAACTGAAAGAAAAGGTCCGACTGTGCAAAAAGTCAGAAAATGCATACCACCAAAGGTCCGAACACCAAAAGTTCGAACCTTTGGTGGCATGCATTGTAGGTAAGTAAAAAAAAGAAATGGGGGCTGCAGAGGTGTCCTCCGCAACACCCCGCTCACTATACTGTGTGGCATAGTGAGCGGGCTGTTGCGGGGGACAGCTCTGCAGCACACCCAAGGAAAATAAAAAGAAAACTGGGGCTGCAAGGGTGTCCCCAGCAACACCCCACTCACTATGCTTTACAGTATAGTGAGAAGGGGTTACAGGGGAAACCCCTGCAGCTGCCCGTAAAAAAAAGAAAAAGAAAAATGCGGGTGTGGGGTGTGTCGTGGGTGCGTTGTGGGTGTGGGTCGGGGTGTGGGTCGGGGTGTGGGTATGTAGTGATTTGCAGTGTTTGTTCGCATGGGAAATGCACAAACCTTGGCTGATGCATACATTTCCCATGCAAACTTTTCCGTCACTGACTTTTCCGTGACGGAAAAATCACGCAGATCCCTGTGGACATTACCCAGGCGGAAGCACGGCAACTTTCTCTATTCCAAATGGACTGGCTTGCAGTGTACAGTATTACTGTACCCATTAAGCGTTCTTATGGCATTCAGTGTAATAGGGGCAAGCGGTGTACACTCCCCCTTAAAATATCATCATCCCTGAGGATAATGTAAGTGGGCGAGATGATATTACATTTTGCCTGCTGCCTCCACTATACTCGGACGCTAGAACCCAGGTACCGCGGGTAACTACTGGGGATCCCACACAGTAGGAATGGCAGAGGGTGAAGAAGCTTGCACAGAACATGCTCAGGTTACCCCACATGCAGGCCCTTTGCAGTCAACACCAGAAAAATCATAATTGTTCCACTGGTTGTATAGACCTGCCAGGTGTGCCAAGCATGGTGGGAGAAGTTGCTGGGGCACAGTCAAAATCCACCTGGTAAGCAACTGTTTGCCCTGATTCTTCAGTGTCTGGTTCCATCATCAATTCTTCTCAATGTCCTCCACTCGTGTCTGCCATGGGAGAAGGGTCTCAGGGATTAATAGTTGTTCTTAGATTTATTATTGCAGAGTAATTCCTTGAACATCGGCCAAGTTGGGCGTCTTTCTGTTTGTCCGTTCCACTCATCACCAGTTAGAGTTTGAATATTAAGTAGATTCCTTGGCTTCAGGTGGGCTGCCTTTATAGCCTCTGTTGGAAAGTCTTATTGTCCTTGGTCTGGTTGGTGAGTCATTTTCCAGTATTTTGCAATGTGGCAATTGCATGGCCACTCTGAGGGCTAATAGATGGTTGTATGGACATTCATGCACATCCTGTATCGCCCTTTTCCCCTGATAACATACATGAATAGGTTGGATATCTGGTGATCTACATTGTAGGCAAGAGACTCCCACTTGTCTTCAAACGTGTTCCTTCTGCTATTACACACTCTTGAGATCAGTACTGTGTCTCCTGGCTGCTGGGCCTAAAAACCCACCTTTTGTTCATAATGTCTTTTATTCCTACTTGCATCTCTGTATGCAGTACCCTGGGTAAACTGGTGGACTGGAGTTTCTGGCAGAGATTTTATGCATACTTTGAACAGTGTGTTAATGGCAGATCCATCTGGGGTGACATGGAACTCTAACTACACTGCCCATTTGGTGCCTCTCCCCGAACGGGAAGTATGGCATGTATCAGACTCGGAAGACTCCTCTCTCCCTTTCTCCTCACCTTGATCCTCGGTGGGGGTGTCTTGAGGGTCAGACTGTTTTTTTCCTTTGGTCTTCCTCTTCTTTTCTTTCCTACGATCTTTCTTCTTTTTGTGAAGATAAGGGTGAGCTCCTTTGGAGGCCACGTTGTCGGATAAGAATAACCAAACAACATGGTTTCCCCGGGAGCAAACCGCAGACAGGGAAAAAGCTGTAAGGTGGAAAAAACCCTGTAGTGGATCCAGAAGAGGTGTTCTTCCAGAGACCGAATCCAAGAGAAGTACAGGTCTGCAATCAGATGATCCACAGAGGAAATAAGTAACACTGTCCTAATCCCATTGAGTGTCGGATATCCCCAGTGTCTCTTAGGAGGTAGCACCGCCGTCCGGAGCTGCAGTCGGGTGAGAAAACACCCGAAAATATCCCAGGTGAGAATGGACAGCAGGACTGGATTGAGATATCAGGAAATAGGAAGCGAGAGAGAGAAACTCGACCTAGCAAAGGGAGAATCCAAAGAGCAAAAGCCAGAGGAGCCGGGACATGACCCAGCGAGGGAGAGAACACGGAAGTGAGAGAGAGTTGTTCCCGAGAGGAGCGGGGATAGGAGAGAGAGAGCGAACGTATGGCGGGAGAGAGCACAGCCGTAAGTGGAAGCTGCAGAAAGGCAAATGAAAGCAGAATGGAGCACAGCTCCAAGGACAGAGGAAAACACTAGAGTCTCACCAAAAGGAAGCACAATGGTTGCAACGCACGGGTCCGCTCACTGAGCGTGAGTATTAAGCTGGCGACGGCCATCTTGGAAGAACACTAGACTGCACTGGAAGGAACGGTCCCGGTTGTGATGTTCAATGTTTTCTCCAGCGGTGCCAGAGCTTCCAGGGGTGCAGCATTACGGTATATACCTTCTTCCTCATGGGCAGGCCTCCGGGTTTACCTGGATGTAGTCGGTGGAATCTTTTTATGAGAAGAGGGGCGTGTAGATGTCTTCTGGGTTCCCATGTCCTTTCAGCCTCGGAATACCCCTTCCAATGTACCAAGTACTTGAGCACACCCTGCTGATATTTGGAATCAACAAGGTGAGAGACCTCGTATTCCTCAGGCTTCGCAGGTTTCGACACCTTGGGTCTTGGGATCTTCTGTCCATACGGGTCAGGCAGATAGGTCTTGAGTAAGGAAGTGTGGAACACTGGGTGGACTCTCTTCATTCTAGGAGGTAAACGAAGACAGAAGGCTACTGGGTTGATCTTGGCAGTTATGGGAAAGGGTCCAATGTATCTGGGGGCAAACTTTCCTGCTTGTACCCATCAGGGTAGGTATTTGGTAGTCAACCATACCAGTGTGTCCTCCTTCCAAGGATGATTTGGTTGTCACTTCTTGTCTGCTTAAGTCTTGTATCACCTTCTGCTGTTGTTCAGTGTTTCTTGTGCTTGTATATGGGTTCGTTTGAGGGTGTCCAGTAACTGTTCTATGGCGGTACTTTAGAAGTAATACTTCCTGAGAATGGGATATGTCAAGGATGATACCTGTAGGTACAGTAATAAAGACTCATACTGATGGCTGAATGTCTGAAGTTATTCTAAGCAAATTCTGCCATGGGGAGGTATTCGCTCCAATTGTCTTGCTCGCGATTACAGAAACATTGGAGGTATTGTTCCAGAGTGGAGTTCTGCCGTTCCATTTGTCCATTACTCTGTGGGTGATAGCCAGAAGAGAGAGACCGTTGGATACCCAGTTGTTGACACAGAGATGCCCAGTAGGTGGAGGTGAACTGAGAACAATGATCGGACACAATGGTCTCAGGGAGTCCATTTAAACAAACTATGTCCCTTAGGTACATCGCTGCTGTTTTGGGGGCCGAAGGAATCCCCTGAAACAGGGAGAAGTGAGCTAGTTTGCTTAAAGAATCGATGGAAACCGTTATGGCAGTGTGTCCTTTTGATGGGGGAGTTCCACAATAAAATCCGTGGATACATGGACCCAAGTTCGAGAAGGGGCTTGTTCTTGTTGTAGAAGGCCAATCGGTCTGGAAGAGAGGTGGTTGCTGGTTGAACAAGTGGGACATGTGGACACGTATGCCTCTACGTCTTTGTTGAGAGTCGGCCACCAAAACTGTTGGTATAGGAGACCCAAAGTCGCCTTCTGGCCTTTATGACCTGCAGTCTGAATGTCGTGTCACAACAAGAGATGGCTTGGATCTGTAGCTCCTCAGATGGGAGGTACAAAGCGTTGTTTCTGTAGTAAAGACCATCTTTCTTTATCAGTTGATACTTAGAAGTACTCGGTATGGTAATCTTGGGTAGACTACTCTGCACCTCTTGAAGGAACGTGTTTGCTACTGCTAGGAATTTCTTTCTCACCAATAACAGCTCTTTGCCCTGATACATGCTGGTGTCTTCCCCAAGGCTGCGAGACAGGGAGTCTGCTAAGACATTATCCTTTTCTGGAATGTAGATGACTTCCAAATCAAATTGAGAAAAGAAATAGGCCCAACGGGCATGCTAAGCGTGCCGACACTCCATCTGTTGGAGGATTCGCAAATTGCTGTGTTCTGTATGTACTATGAAGCGGTGTGTGCTCCTTGCAACAAGTGGCGCCATTCCTCACAGGCTTGTTTTATAGTGAGCAGTTCCTTTTCTATGACGGAATAATTCTGTTCACTTGGTGAGAGAGTTCGAGAATGGTAGGCTATGGGATGTTCAAGTCCGTCCTTGTCATCTTGTAGGAGTGCAGCTCCAGTAGCTCCTACAGATGCATCTGCCTCGTTACAAAGGGCAAGGTCCGGTATGGTTGTATCAATACATGAGCGGTAGTGAAAGCCTGTTTGAGGGTGTGAAAAGCCTAGTCTGCTTCTTGACTCCAAATAAACTGTACTCCTTTTTTAAGAAGTGAGGTAAAAGGGAGAACCTTGTCTGACAATCCCGAGATGAAGCGTCTGTAGACATTTGCGAGACCCAAGAAGCATTGAATGTCCTTGATGTTTTTAAGGGCAGGCCATTGACTTATCTCCTTAATCTTCCCAGGATCCATCTTAATGCCGTCCTTAGAGAGAATAAATCCCAGATAGGACACTGAAGGAATATCAAATAGACACTTCTCTGGCTTAGCGTAGAGAGGGTTGCTGTGTAAACGGTACAGGGTCTCGCGTACATGTCTGTGATGTTCGGCTTCATTGGAGGAAAAAACCAGGATGTCGTCTAGGCAGACTAGGACTGTGGAAAACAAGAGATCAGCAAAAAGTTTGTCCATGAAACGCTGGAAAACAGCGGGAGCGTTGGCAAGCCCAAACTGCATTACCTGGTATTTAAAACGTCCCATGGGGTGTCCAAAAAGCCATTTTCCATTCATCGCCTGATCTAATACTCAGCAGGTGATAGGGTCTCCTAAGATCCAACTTGGTGAATATGTATGAGCCCTGAACCGCCTCCAAGACTTCCTTAATAAAAGGCATAGGATTCCTATCCTTTACGGTAAAGTGGTTCAGACCGCAATAATCTATACAAGGCCTAAGTTCAAGGGACCTTTTCTTTGGAATGAAAAATAACGATGCCCCTGCAGGCGACCGGGATTCCTTGATTAGACCATGTTGAAGATTGATGTCTAGGTATTCCTTAAGAGCCTTCCATTCCGGGAGAGACAGAGGGTACATCCTTCCGAAGGGAATAGAAGCATCTGGAATGGTTTCAATGGCGCAGTCTTCCTTTCAGTGAGGTAGGGTATGCGGAATCTTGCCCTCGAACACTTCCGCAAACTCCTGGTAGTGTCTAAGTATTACCTGGACCACCGATGCCAACAAGGGTCTTAAACTGCTTGCCAAGGGTGTAGGGTTCAGATGATCTAGACAGTTCTGTCGGCAATACTGGGTAGTAAAGGAGCTGTTGTTGGCCAACCAATCTATGGCCGGGTTGTGACAACGTAACCAAGGGATTCCCAGTATGACTGGGAAGTGGGCAGCCCTGATAACATCAAACACAGCCTCTTCATGATGTTGAAACATAGTGACTTGAATGGGCCTAGTCTCATGGCTGATGAGACCAGACGTCAATGGAGACCCGTCAACCTCTTCCATGGGTATAAACTGCTGCTCCACTAGTAACGGTAAACCATTTTCTCTTGCCCAGGTCACATCCACAAAGTTGCCGGCTGCACCGCAGTTGAGCATAGCCAGCACTTCCAGAGCAGAAGAGGGATCGAACGTCAACGTTACTTGGAACACCATAAGCATGTTGTCCTCCCTTACGTTGAGACAGAGTATTGTTACAGGGACAGTACCCTCGGACCCTTCCCTGATTAGGTTCAAGGGGTGGCGTTTCTCTGCTGACATGGTGGGACTTCAGGACAATTCCAAAGATGATGTTTCTGTGATACGAAGTACATGCAGAGACCGAGGTCTTGTCTTCTCTTGCGCTCTTCCGTGGTAAGAGGGCCTTGGGCTGTCCCGATTTGCATAGCCTCTTCCCCTGGAGAACTGATGGTCTTTTCTCCCTGTACAGAAGGACCGACTGAAGGATGAAGGGTAGGTCTAGTTCTTCTTCTTTCTTGTTGTCTCTCACGGAGTCGAAATTTTGATCTGTAGAGAGAGCGTCACGAGTTCCTGGAAGGTGGAGGGTCTTGCTGTCCGAGCTAGCTCGTCTTCAATGTCTTCCTGGAGTCCTCTCCGAAAGAGAGTCTGTTGAGCAGAATCCGGCTATCCAGCATTGGCAGTAATCTCTGAAAAGCCAAAACATACATTTCGATATCCTGGGCCTCATTACACGGATGGCGGTAAGGGTTTACTGGTACCGGTAAGGGTACCAGTGCCGGTAAATCCTTACCGCCTTACTACGAGGTCCCTTTGTAGGACCCTACCTTAACGGCTGGTTTTACCAGCCGTTAAGGATGGGACCCGCAAAGGGACCTGGGAGGTAATTACGGTACCGCAATTTGCGGTACCGTAATTACCGTCTTCCCCATTCCCATTGAGCTCTATGGGGGCAAAAATGGGAATAGGGAAGTGCCATGGTGAATGGGCAATTACCGCCCCCACACACCTTGGAATAGGGCGGTAATTCCGTCATTCACCATGGTTAATAGCGCCATGGTTACCGCCATCCGTATAATGAGGCCCAGGTCCAACATGGCCTCATAAGATGAGTACTGGACAGCAGCTCGTTCAAACTGGGTCCAAAAAAGCTGTGTGAACAGGTTATAATCAATTGCTTTGGGGTCTGCTTGGGTGATCAATGCGGTGGTCAAAGCTAAATCATTCCCCACTAGGTTTGAAACAAGAAAGCCTACACGAGCCCGGTCTGACTTGTAGGCTGGGGGGTGGAAAGTGAAATACATCAGGCATGCTTCCAGGTATTCTTTGAAGGTCTTTGGGTTCCCATCATATTTTCAGAAAGGCAAAGGTAAAGGGGGAAAATCACTGTGGTGGTCATCTTGTATGGCAATCTGTTGAAACAAAATGCAATGTTTTCGGACCACAGGGATTGGACTTCTGCCGTCAATCCCTGTAAGGCGGTATACAGTTCCTGGTATTGCTCCAACGAGGCCATGGGGGCTTCTTGGCGTTGCAAGCTGTCAGACTCAGAAGACTCCTCCCTCCCTTCCTCCTCACCTTGATCCTCGGTGGGGCTGTCTTGAGGGTCAGCCTTCTTCTTTCCTTTGGTCTTCCTCTTCTTTTCTTCCTTTCGATCTTTCTTCTTTTCGTGAAGATAAGGGTGAGCTCCTTTGGGGTCGACGTTGTCGGAAAAGAATAACCAAACAACATCGTTTCCCCAGGATTAAACCACAGACAGGGAAAAAGCCGTCAGGTGGAAAAAACCCTGCAGTGGTTCCAGCCGAGGTGTTCTTCCAGAGACCGAATCCAAGAGAGGTACTGGTATCCAATCAGATGATCGACAGATGAAAGAAGTTTCACTGCCCTGATCCCACTGAGTGTCAGATATCCCCAGTGTCTCTTAGGAGGTAGCACCGCCGTCTGGAGCTGCTGTCGGGTGAGAGAACACCCAAATATATCCCAGGTGAGAATGGACAGCAGGACTGGAACTGAGATACCAGGAAATAGGAAGCGAGAGAGAGAGAAACTCGATCTAGGAAAGGGAGAATCCAAAGAGGAAAAGCCAGAGGAGCCAGGACGAGTTCCGGCGAGGTAGAGAACACAGAAGTGAGAGAGAGTTGCTCCCAAGAGGAGCGGGGATAGGACAGAGAGTGAACGTACGGCGGGCGAGATCACAGCCATAAGTGGAAGCTGCAGAAAGGCAAACGAAAGCAGAATGTAGCGCAGCTCAAAGGACAGAGGAAAACACTAGCGTCTCACCAAAAGGAAGCACAATGGTTGCAACGCACCGGACCGCTCACTGAGCATAAGCATTAAGCTGGCGCAGCCATCTTGGAAGAACACTAGACCGCTGTGGAAGGAACGGTCTGTGACGTGATGTGCTGTTCAATGGTTTCTCCAGCGGTGCTAGAGCTTCCAGGGGCGCAGCGTGACAGCATGTAGCTAATTACACCATTCTTTGGGGAAATTGTGGGAGTGCTCACTCCAGTGGGTCTTGCATAGGCCCTCAGAGTGTCCAGCATGTTCAGAAGCACACAGTTGGTCTAATTGGCCTGGACATCCCACCTGAGGATGGTACCGTGAGGTTCTAGTTTTAGCGAATCCCACTAGATCCAGCACCTGAAGTTATTCAAAGTTCAACTCCTGATTAACTCTGTTTAGCTTACCGTTGCAACAGTTGAGGCCTTCTGGTTTCAGGTGGGGTCACGAGAACAAAGAGGAGATGCAGACAAAACGAAGAGGGGGTTGGGTGGGATTAATCTAGTAGTGATTAACCTTAATGATCATACATTCAGTAAAACTGAAATACAAGCACTAGAAAAATGTTTGAGTTTTGCAACACTGCAAGAGTGGAACACATAGGATGGTTTCACAGACCATTCAAATTTCCACAAAAACTCAAATTGAAAATGTTCTTTCTTAAAACTGAGGTACTAGGCAATATCACCTCAGAAGTACCTGAGTCAAAATTCTCAATGCCAGACATCCAAAATATTAAAACTTTTATGCCTTTAGAAGAAAGTTTGAAAGAACCATAACAATCTATTTTGTGCAGTATAGACATAGGGCCTCATTACGAGTCCGGTGGTAACCTGCCGTTTTTTCCTGCTCCGTTACTGCCGGACTCGTATTACCATTCTGCCTCCGTGATTCCTGGAATTACCGGGGCATTACAAACCCGGTGACCCAGGAATTCCGGAGGCGGAATTCGGTAAATCCACATTCCCATTGAGTCCTATAGAACTCAATGGGAATGGGGACCATGGAAACACTGGCACCATCTCGTGATGGTGCCGGTGTTTCCACGTCCGCCAGCTGGCGGGCGGTGTTAAACCCACCAGGTCAGACCTGGCGGGAATGACACCTCCGCCTGCAGGACTCGAGATCACCCGGTATGGAAACAACGGTGGCGGCGGGTTTACCGCCACCGTTATTTCCATACCGGGTGACTTGTAATGAGGCCCATAGACTAGGTTAAGGCAAATAACACACCACAATTGCTGGATGGTAACTTGATAGACTCATTCTTTGAATTAGTGAGTAGGTACATCAGTGTTAGGCAGAATTATATGCAGTACCCTTTGGGAACACCACACACAATTAAGACTACAAGTGACAGTACAAATTAACCTTTGGTACAAGCCTGTACTACACAGTAAAGTGGCAGCGATGGCTGAGCAGCCAGACCTATCTCAAGAGTAAGTGAGCAGTATCAAATAGTTACACAAAGGACAGCAATTACTATGATTCAGGCAAACACTGGCTCAAGGTTTTCAAGTAAAAGAATATACATTTATTTTACTCTTCAGTTGTATGACATTACACTATTATAAGCAGTTCAAAAATCACACTCTTAATACACCACACCACTTCCCTTAACTTCCAGACAAGTTAAGCTCACAAAATCAAGTGGGAGCAAAATGGCTCTCCAGCAATTTAAAAGGGAGGGAAAGACAAAATTAATAGAAATTGAACCACACCAACAGGTAAGTACTCAGGGCAATAGAGGAAGAGGAACTACAGTGATAGAATCAGGTAGAAAAGGCTTAGGGCCACAGTCAATGGGACAAAAGTCTTTTGCTCAAGATCACATGTTTCAGGGTAGTTTGTGGTAAAGTTCGTGCCACAGATTCTGGACGAGGTTGGTTGGTATAAAAGTTAGTTCAAAGAGAAGAGAAGGACAAGCCCTCGGATTGGAAAAAGATTTCAAACACTTTCACCGCAGCTGAACGAAACGAATAACCAGAGTTGTACAGTACCTTAAAACAGAGAGGAAGCTGTAGCTGAGGCGGACGTTCCTGGTAGGTCCTGCAGGCTCACGGTTCCTGAAGCGACTGTCGAACTGACAAGAAGTAGGAAGACTGGAGGGTCCTGCACTACCCTAGGAAGGAACCAGCAGCAGAGCAAAACAATGAATGAAAGGCTCCTTAAAACCCAAGCAGGGTCCGACCTTCCTGGCTATCCGGCCCACTGTAGCTCTGTAAAGCGAATTCGACCAGAGGAGGGGTCCTGGCTTGCAGTTTGGGCAAACTGGTTGCTCAACCAGCTCAAGGGAAGATGTTTCCTGGAGGATCTTCTCTGTCAACGGATTCTAAAGATTCGGACCTGCAGCAGGGCTTCACCGGGCGGTTCAGTTGTTGAAGGGGTCCTCTTCCATCAGCTCGTCATTGATTCTTTCGTTCCAGTGGCGACTCTGCCTTTCCAGTCCCAGAGACCTGTTTTTATGCAGTTTTTCCCCATTCATACAGTCTGGCTGTCAATCACACAGCAGGGTGGCTGTCCTGGCAAGGATAGTCACCCAGCCAATCAAACATGAGTGCGACTTGGGTTACCAAGGGAACCCATGGCAGGGGTCCGAAGACCCCTCCCTCACATCCTGCCTACTCAGACTTTCAGGCGCCTTAAGGAGGGCTTCTGTGCAGAAGCCCGCGAAAAGACGGTGAACAAAGGAATCATCCCCAGTTTGGTGGGCAGAGAAAAACACAAGAAAGACTTTAACAAAAAGAAATGGCGAATAAACCCAGCCGGAGCCAAAATAAAATGTATTTGGTCAAGCAGATTTATGTTCGAGGCTAATATAATAGCCTAAAACAATACCATGGTTATATAAGATAACCGTGGTAGAAAAATGAGGGTAGTTACCACTGCCACCAGCCAAGTCTTGATGTAAAGGGAGCGAAACAATGCTCCAAGAACAACAGACAAAAAGGGATAGGAATAAACCCTTTCCAATACGTCATCTATGATGGTTTGTACTGGGTCTGTGATTTAAAGAGACTACATAAAGTTAATGTCAACTTTACATATTTTTGGGAGACAGTAGTCAGTCCCAGAAAAATGGAGCCAGTGGGAAGTTTAAAAGACAACCCTGTGTCACTGCACTGAAGGTGCTGGGTAACACACACAAAAAGTGGGTCTCATGGAGTGGTGTGCTCCAGAGCCCAAGATCACACAAACAGTAAAAAAATGCACATGGCAAAACACAGGTAAGCGTGGGACAAAGGCTTGCCAAGTGGAAAAAGTAAACTCCAGAAATCCAGCAAAGCTGCTGGGGGACTCACTAGGTGAGGGAAATTAGCCATAAATGAGAATTCTCCCTAACAATGTAACAACCAAGTTTTCCAGTACCAATTTACCTCAGGGTTTGGCACGCAATATAAACAATAAACAAATACAAATATGATATGATATGGCATTTATAACGCGCCTGTATGCACAAGTGTTCCAAGGCGCAACGAGGCAAGGGAGGGGAAACAGAGGGAGGACAGAGACAACGATCCTAATAGCCCAGGTGACATTCAGATCACGCAAGTGCAGGGGAAGGGGGAATGTGAGAAGTGCAGGGGGAAAGGGGAGGGGGCAGTGCAGTACATAGGATAACAGTAAAATAAATAATGATAATAAATAAAGACAGTAAATAAAAGTGCAGCCAGCAGGTGGCAAGTGCAGAAAGTGCAGCCAGCAGGTGGCAAGTGCAGGGTGAGTGCAGACACCAGGTGTCAAGTGCTAGTAGGGGCTGAAGGGATACAGAAACAGTCCCAGAGAGCAAGGGTTGCCAGGGGAGCAGTGCTGGTGTAAAACTGTCGGGAGGGGAGCAGAGCTCGAGATCATAGGGGAGCCAGGCAACCAGTGCAGTTTCAGTTTCAGCCAGGAGATCAGCAGAGGAGAGGAGTAGAGAAAGCAGAAGCAAAGAGGAGGGTCTTGAGGTGCTTCCGGAACCAGAGATGGTTCTCCACAAGTTTCAGAGAGGCAGGGAGGCTGTTCCAGAGGGAAGTGACCGCAGAGGAAAGAGATCTACCACCAGCTCGCTGCTTGGAGAAGCGACTAACCCTGAGGGAGTTGGAGGCAGATGTGCGAAGAGCTTGCGAAGGAAGATATTTGATGGTATTATGGTCCCAGGCCCCAGAAGGCCTTGTGGACAATGCAGAGGGATTTGAACTTAATCCTCGCCGCCACTGGGAGCCAGTGCAGATATTTCAGTCTTAAAGAGATGCAATCCCTGGGCTTGAGGCCAAGGACAAGTCTTGCAGTCCTGTTGTGGATGAGTTGCAGAGGGCGGAGAGTAGAGGCAGGCAGATTTAGAAAGAGGCTGTTGCAATAGTCCAGCCTAGAGAGAACCAGAGCTCTGGAGACAGTGTACTTCTGGGGGAAGGAGAGGAAGGGAAGAATACCTCTGAGCAGGTACAGCTGGTAGTGTGACTTCTTAGGGAGACGTCAGAGATACGAGGAGAGAAGGAAAGTGTGGAGTCAAAGATGACCCCAAGGTTTTTAGCCTCACAGGTGGGAGCAGGAAGAGGTCCAAGAGAAGCCGGCCAGAGAGTGAAAGGAAACGAGGGAGCAGGTGGGCCGATGAGGAGAATCTCAGTCTTACTGGCATTAAGGCAGAGATCATTGGTGGCGCACCACTCCTGGATGGCGGATAGTCAGAGATGAGAGAAGGAGAAGAGGTGCCTGAAGGGAGCCTGAAAATGAGCTGAGTGTCATCCGCATAGCACTGAAAGTTGGGGCAGAGAGCGGCAATGCAGGGGCCAAGAAGTGCTAGGTATTGGTTGAACAGTCAGGGATAGAGCTTAGACCCCTGGGGAACACCCCAAGTGGAGATAGAGATAGAGGAGAGGAAGGACCCAACTTGGATATGGGAGGGTCAATTTTAGAGGAAAGAAGTCAGCCAAGCCAGGGCCTGATCGGCAATCCCCCGGTTATCATGTAGACAGTTGGGCAGGATGGCATGGTTGACCGTGTCAAAGGCAGAAGAGAGATCAAGTGAGATGAGGACACAGAGGATGTTGGAATCGAGGTTGGAGAGCAGGTCTTCACTGATGTTCAGGAGAGCAGTTTCCATACTTCTGGCAGCTCTGAAGCTAGACCTATGATCATTGAGACAACCAACAGTTTCAGAGTGAAGGTTAAGCTGGGAGAAGGGCAGCTTTTCCAGCAGTTTGCCCAGGAAAGGAGTGATGGAGATTGCATGATAGTTAGCTGGGCAGGACGGGTCGGCAGAGGGTTTCTGAAGAAGAGGGTGCACAAGGGAGTGCTTCAGGGGGGAGGGGAAGACTCTGGTGGAGAAGGAGTGGTTGCAAAAATCAGCCAGAGCAGGAGCCACAGTGTCAATATGGTCCGTGATGGTTTTGGAGGAAACAGGGGTGAGCCTGTTTTGATGAGACTTTCATAGATCAGACTTGTCTAGAAACCTCTTCTGGGGAGAACAGGAGAAAGGCAGAGAAGGAGGGAGGAGAGGTGAACGAGGAAGGGCCACAGGAAGAGCAGGGAGTGGAGGAAGGAGGGGGAGAGGAAGAGAGGGAGGACAGGATGTCCTGAGTTTTAGAGATGAAATGAGAAGCCAGGGCCTTGCAGAGGGGCTGGGAGGGGACAGAATGTTGTAATGAGTTTGTAATGAGTTTTGGTCGTAAAGGAGATTGGCTGCAAATAGCCCTGATGGTGGCATAATTGAGAAACAAATGCAAAACCTTGCAATTTTTCAAAGTCACGTCATCATAACTTTACAAAATTCCAAGAATGGTAAAGAAAAACAAGCACATGCTGGGGGCTGTGAAGATCCCATGCTTGAGAACGTCTTATGGAATTGAGAAGTTACCAGCCAGAAACCTTCGGAAGAATCCGTACAGAAGCTCAATGGGGATGTGGAGTCAGGTGCTTTTCAGGTCTATGGCACACAGCCAATCTTCCTGCGGTACAGACATAATGACCCACTGCACTGTCGACACCTTGAAGTGCTTGTCTGGACTGCACCAGCTGAAATGGAAGTGTTTCACTTTAAAGATGTTCTTCAAGCAGAATCCCTTTGCACAAGTCCAGCAAGAGCTTCATCGTAAGCTCTGGTATTAGCTGCTGTCGGATGCGAGTAGAGGAGGGCATGTCTGTACTCTAGAGTGTGAGAAACCAAAAGGTGTCTCACCCACTAGTCCCCGGGGATCTCTCAGGTGGCCAGGGCACGACCATCACCTTTGGATCCAGACCCTGGGGGGAACCAGTGCGGGAGAATCACCTGGGTGAGGGGTCTTCAGGGAGTGGGGGTGAGGTGACTGAGAGTAACAAGACTAACTCTTATACAAAGTATTGCACATGTCTCATTAACCGGGTACGGCAAAGTCAGGCAGTTGACTCTAAGTGCATACACCTGATACCAATAAGCTCTCCTCACACGGATAAAAGGCGGAACATAGAGACATATTCTCAGCAAGGTGTAACTACGAGCAGAACTTCCGGGGCCAAGGCAAACCTGCTGGAGCACAGCGACGGTCCAAGGGACCAGAGCAGCGGGTTGAAAAGTCCAGGAGTTTCCTACAGGAGGTTGTTGCCTCCAAAAGGCAGTAAAAGACCAGTGGAGAAGGCCAAATCCCAAAGCAGAAGGCTGCACAGTGTTTCAAAGAGGCCAGCGACCCTCCCGGTTGAGCAGCAGAGTTGGGGAGCCAAGGTCAAGCCTGTGGTACTAACCTTGACTTTTGAATTGGAAATCGTAAAACCAAGAAAGAAACGCACACAGCCGGTATGTTGGCAAGCAACCTGAGAGACTGGTGTGTGTTAAAGAAAGATTGAAGTGGGAACATTATATCGCAAGTGAAGGCTGCACGTGTGTGAATAAGACGTGAAGAAAGGCAGACCTGTGAATGAACTATGAAGTAAGGACAGCTGTGAAATCAGCGATACTGATTAACTTAGTGGTCCAGCGAAAGGAAGTAGCCCAAAAGGTGCATTGTTAGAGAGATTTAACAAAAACCTTAAAATGATTTTGAGAACATTGGTAGATGAGGATGGGAAAGGCTGGGATCATATGATCCCATGGGCCCTATTTGCAGTAAGAAGGACCCCTCAGGCATACACCGGATTCTCCTCTTTTGAGTTATTCTATGGTAGAGAACAAGAGATGTCTTAGAAGTGCTCCGGGAGACCTGGGAAGAAAGAGAAGAGGCACCTATTTCCCTCTCACAGACAGCTACCCGATTGCGAGAGCACACGAAACTAGTCCGGAGTCTAGTCCAAACTCACATGGAGAAAGCTCAAGCCCAGGAGAAGTCGGCCTATGACAAGAAGGTAAATTTAAGATCATTTTCAGTAGGACAGAAAGTATTAGTCCTCTTACCTACCTCTGAAAATAAACTTGTCTCAAGTGCCATGGGCCCTATGAGGTGCTAGAGCAAAGAGGAACCTGTACCTATGAAAAAGTCCAACCTGATAGAAGACAAAAGACCCATCCCTACTAGGTTAATCTCCTAAAAGAGTGGAAAGAAAATCGTTCCGCCACTACCGCCTCAACATTGGGCCTCATTACGAGTACGGTGGTAGCCGTGCCTGTATTACGGAAACGGCTACTGCCGAACTCGCTACCAGCACCCACAAATGGGCCATAACCGGCTCATTACGGATTGAATGGGCCGGTAATTGCCCATTCGCGGATGCCGGTGTGGGCGGGCAAGAAAAAGTGAAAGCCGTCCTATATGCCCCCACACCCAAGACCAAGAGAGACCTCAGGGCATTCCTAGGATTGATTGGTTATTACTGTAGTTTTATCCCAAATTCTTCAGCTAGTACATCCAGATTAACAGACAAGCTAAGAAATGCGGAACCCCAGAAGATTCATTGGACTGAGGAGGACGATGCATGTTACAACCTAAAATAAACTTTGTATCAAAATCCAATCCTAAAAGTAGTAGACTTTTCAAAAGAATTTGTGTTACAAAATGATGCCTACCTCACAGGGTTAGGATCAGTATTATCGCAAATATACAAGGGGTTAGACCACCCCATCCTATTTACTAGTCTTAAACTCTTCCCACGTGAGAAGAAGTACTCTGTATTGAATTCAAGGCCCTTGCCATCAAATGGGCAATTATCCATCTGAGTTACTATCTTCTATGGAGAAAGTTCACACTTGTCACCGACCACTCAACTTTAGTATGGATAAGTCAATGAAAGGACACTAACCCCCGAGTCATGCGATGCTTCTTAGACCTGCAACCCTACTGTTTCACCGTGGAGCACTAAAAAGGTAAAGAAGAGGGGAACATCGATTTCCTTTCCCAAAATAGATACAGCTACATCACATAGGGGAAGGATGTATTATGTTATGTTATGTTACTTTGCATTTATATAGCACCTTGTGTACTATTGGTATGATCTCAAGGCGCTGGTAGGTTGAACACCCTCGGGAACCGTAGCTCAAGTCAGTAGAGAGAGAGAGTCATAAGGTGCGTGTGAGCACCGGATATGTGTGCAGCTGGTGTAGCATTCGTGTGATAGCTGCTTCTTAGCGGTAGGTGAGGTGGTTGGGAGATCATGAGTATGTGTTAGTTCTGGCAGGGTGTTATCTAGACCGATTCTGGCTGCGTTAGACCTGAGGAGAATGCCTAGGCTGGCCGGTGTGTAGCCAGCTGTGTTTAGTTAGGATGATGGGGAGTATGAGGCAGGTGTTGGTATGAGAACAGCTATACCGAATGTGTCATAGTATCGCTGTGTTCTATTTGAGTAGTGGTGTATAGATGAGAGTAAGCGTGGAGATGTGATATGGTGATTTACATTAGGTACTTGTGATCGAGCGCACTCCAACATGTCCAATCACTCCAACCGTTTCATGCACTCCAACCGTTCCATGCACTCCAATAATTTTTGTAGTGTCCATTCCATGCTCTCGATCTGCTCCATGCTTTCCATCCGTTGCATGTACTCCCTCAGCACACAAAGGAACCTTGAACGTTTTGGCAAATAATTGTACATTCCAAAAGCCTTGAAGGAAGAATCTGCAAGCCTGATGAGAGAAGCTGGTGAATCCTGCATTGTGTGTCCGGGATAGCCAACGCCCTCCCACACGACTGATCGAGTTGGGGAGGTTGAGCAGTCACTGTGGTATCATTCTTGGCTCCAAGATCAAAGATGTGAACGCTGGAATCAGCACATCTGGTGAGTTGGAGAAAACTATGCAAGGCTGGTCTGTGTTGAGACAAAGGTTGCAAGCGGCAACAGCGTATCCAGAGAGAATGAACATTAGCGCATTTAGTGAAAAGACGCAAATGAAAGTGAATTGCTGATAGCTATTTGAATTTTGACTGCGAAATAAGAGAATATCCAGAGATACAAAATAACAGAGTGGTCCGGCCTAGTGGAAGTGCCCAATCGGAGGTCTCTGTTTGGCGCATATCATAAAGAGGCGAGTGAAAAAAGGGAAATTAAGTGATAATCAAAGTGGTTCTGCAAAGGTCTTTGTAAAATCCATTGCACAATCGAAAGTCTTTGATTTAACGAAACGTATGAACTGAAGAGAAATTGTGATTAAAAGGTCAGAGACCGACTGAGGGAGACCTATTGTAAACTTGTGTTTGAAAGGTCCGAACCCGACTGAAGGAGGGCCATTGCGAACTGAAAACTCACGGATTTATGAACTTTATATTCCTGGAGAGAAGGATCTTTTGTTGTGCATGTACCCAAGGCATTCTGCGAAACAAGAGACTTTGTAGGGAAAAGAGACTTTGTCGTGGAAGGCCCTGGTTTGAGTCCTAAACTGCATCCTCATGCCAAGGAAGCAGTGTTTTCCAAAGCCTGAGTGTGCCACCTTGTCCAGTGCTGAAAACGTGGGGAAGGGACCCTCACTGTTCAGTCATCTTGATACTTTATTTTTTAACACCATCTTTCTTTGGGTACCCTGCCCTTTTCCAAAGCTCGGCTGACCACTCCCCATCCATGCGGACCATGTGCAAGTTGTTACTACTAATGAATTATGTTTTTATGTGAATGTTTTATTATGTCATGATGTCACGACCTACCACGGACGAATCCCGAGAAGGGGTGTGCTATGAATATGATCTGAAGATGGCAGTAAATATTGTTGATGACCAATGAAAAGGATAGAAATGAAGAAAGATGGAACTACTTTGTGTATGTCTTGTCGAATCAAATTTTGGGGGTCGATTGTAATAAAGACTCTGGGAGTGTTTTAACTTTTGCAGACATGTACATGATGTATCAACTGGTATGGTTCATTGAGACTTGAGTTAGTTTGACTCTGCAGTGTCATCTAACTGCTTCCAGGACGATTGCACAATAAACTTGCTTTACGTACAAAACGTGCACTCGTTCCTCAGGTGGAGGACCCGCTTTGGGGTAAGGTAATTTGGGTTCCGCCCAAATACACGCAACGCATACTGGTCTTGAAACAGTATACACTTCTATCGCAAATTTGCATTTACCAAAAGAATCCTTTTCAAATGTAACTGTTAAGTTAGGCCCAGGCATGGGCCTGACACTGTAACTAAACAGTTACATCTGAAAAGGATTAATGAAGAAGTCTGTGGGACTTCGAAAACAAATGCTTTTCTGCATCTGTACACATAGTATTTTCAGTTAGTCCAGTAAAAACTGTCAAAACGCCATCCTGTGTGATTAGTAATAATGAGAAAATATTTGATCTTGCGCCTGCTACTACGTATATTTGCAAGTCATTCTCAAGTAATAACAATAGTTGAATTGTAAATTATATGCCTGTTTACTCGCAATTAGGGACATACAATGTGCATCATACAGAACAAGAGGACGCAAGATGAGCACTTGCCACTAGCCATTGGCTGGTGTGTATGTATAGAATAAATATGGAAAGGGACTTGTTATGGCTACAGTAGCTTGCAACTTGAAGTCGTACCCTGAATTGAATGTAGCAGAACATTTAGACAGAAAATTGAAGTAAAATATTGTGGGGTTTTACCGAAAGATCATAAGTCGCAAACTATAGAGTAATCTTGAACTATACAGGAGAGTTTAAAGATGCCCATTCAGTCAAAATATCACACATATCTATAATTCAGTAAAAAAACTTTGTTAAAGGGACGTTATGGTTAAGTTGCGCTACTAAAACCTATGCAATTCAGTAAAAAAAAACTGTTGCTACATCTGCCTCAGCACCACCCCCAAACCCTCCACCGCCACCACCTCCTCAAGGGCCTGCAGAGGGGAACACACGTGAGGATGTAGAGAACGAGGATGAAGAGAATGAGTTCGAGGAACTCCCTACTACCAGCACTCGCCAGGAGTCTTGGGTGTGGCGGTTGTTTACCGTTCATGGTAACGTACCAAAAGCACGTGCGAACAAGGTCACCTGTAACCAGTCCTTCATGGTGCTGAGTCGTGGGAGACGTGGTTCATACTGCTTTGATACAACATCCATGAAGCGACACCTAACGTAGTTCCACAGAGCGGACATTCGCAAGGTTGTACCTTGTGATAAACGTAGTAGGTTGAGTTCCTCTACAGCATCCTCCGTTTCCGCTCCTCTCACCACAAGAGACACTCCTGTGGGAGAGCGCATCCCTCCAGCTGCTCCACAGGCCATTTGCAATGCTGTTGGCCCTTACCTTTCAAGGGTCACAATATTGTGTATTTACTGCGACGCAGTACTCTGCAGGGGGAGAGTCTTCGAAGTGCTTTCGAGACTACGGTCACGGAACACCAGAAGACCTGCTACCTACCTAAGTAAGGCCCACCCTACATCTTCCTCTCTTTACCTGCCCTTTCATATCTCTGTGGTTGGTGTCCCTTCCTTACCCTCCTTTCCCCTCCTCTCCTAGTATGTCGTGTGTAAAAAACCAAAAAAATATAAAACAACAAAAATCCCCGAAAAAAGGATCTTTTCAGAGCTGCCTTTCACAGTTTAAAAATAGAAGTGGCAAATAAACAGTGCAGGGCCCTGTAAATTTTTTGGAAGTCCGCAGACAGTCCTGGGACATATAAAATTTAAGGATGCTGCCCTAGAAAAACCAATACACTTTTCTCTGGTAACAAGTGGTGGCTCTGAAAAGCGCCTTTTTGTGGTGTTTTTGTATGTTTCAAAAACTTTAAATCGTCAACATCTACTGCAAAATAGATGACTATAATTCCAAAAAATGTCACAATGCATTTTGCACATTTCTCAAAGAAATCTGATTGCCAGCATAAGTAAAATGGACTCCATCTCTGCGAAAAATGTATGTGCTACGAAACATAATATTTTCATTGTGAAAATAGGACATGCCAACATCTCTTAGAAAGGCACAAACAGCCTTATTGACATTACGCCTTGCTTTCTCCATTTGTGTACCAAATAAAGAAGAACACAGCCACATTTGCCTTTGTGCAATACGAGAAAAAATTACTTCGGAATTTGGAAACATGTCCATGACCTTCTCAAGTCCTTCTTTCATTGCAAATTGCAAAGAAATTCCAGACACATGTCCTAAACTGTTCCCGCCACAATGAATTATAATTATGTCTGGATGATGCTCTGTCTCTAAAGTAGCACAGAGAGGTTCCAAGTCCAGCCACTTCATTCCACACACTCCATGCCAGTGCACTTCCACATGAGGAAATCCAAGATCTGCAGCTACTCCACAGCGTTCTGCATGCACCTCCAACCAATGTATCCATGAGTCTCCCAAAATCCATATTATCTGTTTTTGGAAACACACAGCCATAGCTATTTGTTCTTCTCTCAGGAAAAAGACGCTCTGACAAAATCTCTCCTTACACAACACACCCAGTAAACTTGACTGACCAATCCGTACCTCCGCTCATTCTCATTTGCATGCCTCTCCACCCCAGAAACCCTGTATGTAATACGCGCTGTCTGCAGACTACCGCCATGTCCGCGGACATATCGAAAATCTGAGCGTGGTGAATGTACATTTAAATAGTGTGCCCCATTTACCCTTTGAGGTGGGATCTGAAAATAGCCTTTTTTTGGGGGTTTTTGCAGATGCCTGACAGACATCTGTTATTTTGTATTTTTTGGGGTTTTCTTCTTCTTACTTCACAACTAAAATCTTCATATAACCTTCTCCAAAGCAACCCTTACATTCCAAAACAGCATGGCATTTCCCAAAAAAGATAAATATATGCCATCTTCTTCAAAATAAACAGCATTACTCGAATCAATATTCTCATTATTACAGAAAAATATACCAGCTCTAAGCATGAAAGCACACATGCCTCGATTGATTGCACATCTAGCAATGTTTTGCTGAGGATAAAAAACAGAACTATTGTAGCATATTGCCCTAGGTAGTAATCCAGAAAAAATGACTTTCGCATTTTGGAAGGATGTTCATTACTGCTTGAACCAACTGTTCCAAATCTGCCAACAAAGTTGGGGCACTGACATAGCCCAAATGGAAAGCACCATAGTGCAAAACTACCAGATGGGGACTGTTCATCCTGCCCATATCTTCACAAACTTGTACAATTCCCTGTACATTGCAATCAGGCACAGTGCTCCACACCACCTCCACTCCTTTAACATCACAATTCTTTGCAACATGCCTGCATTGAGCATACTGCTGTAAACCATGCACAAACATATCTCCGAGCGCCAACACCCTGACTTTCTCCACCTATGCCATCTTCACTACACACACTCTCTTTCTACACAAATCCACAATGTCAACATCTGATTGGTTGATCCCTACAGTCCCCTTTCCATACTAGATTTACTGGAAAACCCCGGATGTGGCACGCCCAACCCGCGGACAGCCAAGGTGTCCGCACGGCACGTAACTCTTAGCCAGCCCTTCTACCCTTTTCACATCACTCTCGGTGCCATTCCCTCATTGGATACAGTTAAGCAGTCACACAACCATCCGCCAATCACATCCAAGACCTCTACATCTAACTCCATCATCAGAGTTCCGCACTCCAAATGTACTGTTGATCACTTTGAGTACAAGTCTCACATCATTGGAAAGCACCTACTACAAAAACTACTCTACACGTCTCCAAGATTTCTACTTGCAGCTGCATTCATATCCACATGCATGAATACAAACTACAGGTATGCATATTTTATTCACAGTACATGTACAACTGTTATGTATCCATGTAAACAGAGTAATGCCATGCATATCCTATACATACATGCCAACCCTCCCGATTTAAGCGCGAGACTGCTGATTTTTCGTTGAAAAATTGCACTATTTTTTACTGTATCCCGCATAACCTATACATACATGCCAACTCTCCCGATTTAGGCACGAGACTCCCGATTTTACATTGAAATATCACACTATTTTGTACTTTCTCCCGCCTAAATTAATGCTAATCCATTGCAATCCTATTGGAAAAATAAATGTTCCAGATTGCTGTGGTGAAATCTCCCTCTCAGGTGCTCCCGATTGTTGACATGTCTACCTATAAAATGAACTTATTGAAATGTTTCCCATCTACTATAATCAATTGTCACTTCAAAATCAGTCTGCTATCTACAACACAGCTTCAAAAAACCAAGTGCATTTCATACACTTAAAATTCTACTCATTTGCAAAGCATGTTGAACTAACATATTGTAAATAAAATATAAAGGCTGCACATCGTCAAATGAAATGCATGCATACACTATGTTCAGATAGCAAACAAAAATACTACCACAAAACATAAAAATCAACGTCTACATTAACATCAGTGCTATAAACACACAAAATTACTAACTTCTTTCTTTTACAATTGCAGTGAAGACCACTCTCCTGAAAATCAGCAGCATCTGAACTACAAACATCATATCCGAAGAAACCTGCTCATTCCACAAAAAAAGAGTAAGTACAATACTACCTTAATATTCTTACGGTTCCTCAAACACACTGTGTGGTTCATTCATGTAATTTGCGCACCAAAAGAAACCAGCGATTTCTGAACCATTCTGCCCACAAATCCCCATTTATTAAACAGAGATTAGGTTGCAGAATGGCACACAAATCCTTGTTTTTTTGGAACACAAATAACATACTCAACCCTTAGAATGTTAGTTCTACAATACAAAGAACTGTTTTAATTTTATACCATTAAATTTACTGTTAATGCTTCTTACCATTAGCTCACTTTCTACTCTCATCTGAACCGCAATTTAGTAACACACAAATAGAAGAATCACCTTCTCAACTAATTGTAACTACCCAATGCACAATCACACACCACCACATACATCTTTCAAATAATACTCATACACTCATGCACACAGCACACATACATTGCAGAACAGCCCAACCCATACCTTCTTTTTTTTCAACAGACCCCAAAGAGGCCTATCAAAAAACAAGTCCGTAGAAAGCAACGCAGAAATAGAGCAAATGAAAATAAAAGTCTCCAAAATAAGCATCCATCTCTACCAGAGTTTGTACAAAGCGTTCAAACAAAAAAGCTAATACAGTCATTTAGCGAAACAAAACAAGAAACTTTGCCTCCTCTATCAAAATGTAAAACAAAACAAAAAATGCTTAACAAGAATTCAGCTACCACTACTGCTAAAACTGCTCCTATACACCTTGATATACTAGCAAGTAACCATACCAAAAAAAGTATTTTAGCAAAAATGTTCCGCCACAAAGTACTTCAGAACCTTATAAAAACAGGAAACAAATCATGCACAACCCTTCAAACCTACCGTAGAAAATGTATCTTAGAAGCTTTAATAGACAGTGCAATCCTTATCAAAAGAACGTTATTCATTTTAGTGTTAAACAGAATGAAAGAACTAACAAAACTAACTACTAAATTACAAAATAAACTTCTCAATAAAGGGAATGTCAACAAAAATAACTTCTTAAATATCTGTGGAAGTGAATGGAGTCACACCATGAGCACAGAACCATATTTTAATGAAGAAGCATACAAACAAAACCAAACAAACACAATTGCCATCCATAGCAGTGGACTAGGGCATGGGAAAATCAATACTACCATCATGGGACTAGAAACACTGCTTACAAAAATATCCCCAGAAAATTCAGAATTACCTCTCCATTCAACTGAACCAGGATGTCCAGTATATAAATGGCCATGCACATCAATGTGTAACATTCCCAAAAAATCTTTCAAATCTTTACGCCAGTTCCTCAATCAGTATGTGAAAGGCAAAGACAAAATCAAAATGAAAGTGCTGCAAAATGTAGATACCAGTCCAGTGCGCAAATACACAGGACTACAAGAACATTCATTAGCCTGCATTTCAGGACCTATTTGCAAAAGAACGTTCCATCATATCAAAATGATATCAACACATCATTCAACTATAAGAAATCTAGTCTATAAACTGTACTATGCTAAAAGTCCTGCTTTAGCACTAGCCAATTTAAATAACACTCTTCTTCATGGTATGATATGATATGGCATTTGTAACGCGCCTATACACAAGTGTTTAGGTACACCCAAAGACCTACTCGAAGAAATCGACCATATCCAGAAAAAATATTTTTTAAGTGAAAGCCACTTACAAAATGCAATAGCTTAACAGACTAACAACAATTCTGCTCATGGCAACCTTCTGCTACACACATACAAAAAAGAAATACTAAAATGTATAAGTACAACCGCTGAAGTACCAAACCATGTGTGTGTGTGTGTTGCCGCAGAACTTTTTCTTAAAAGTAACACAAAAACTATAGACATAACATACAAAATAGAAGACAATGAAGATTCCAAATGGTTTGAATTAGCTCTCTACCTTATAGCAGAAAACAAAGACAAAATAACGGACCCCTTTGCAGTTACTGCACTACAAAACTTGACAACAACCAAAGTCCTTCACGTGCTATCACAAATAATTTGGAATTATTCCCACTACCAACACCCCCTGTAACAACTCAATTTATATGAGAGCATCATAATTCAAACAGTGCATCCATTTCAAGCGATAATACGCCTTCAACCGAAAACAGCAAAATTACCTCCCTCTCAATTGGTGAAAGGCATTTGTGGCAAAGTATTTTATTTACCATTAGATCTGAAAGAAAATGTAAACACTCTGGGAGGGCAACTGTCATGATCTCTGCTTCCAAAAGGTCAGGGTTTTCCCAACTCCCTTGGAAGCAGATCCATAACCCAGGTTCCGAGTGCCAACCAGTCCCAATTGAGACCTTTTGGACCCAGTCCTGGCGCCAGTGGCACCAGGCTCATAAATATGCCCAGTCCCAGCGCTGGAAGCGCCGGGCTCATAATGCTTGGGTGGACTTACCTGCAGCAGACCATGCTGCTTACTTGCCTGCCAGTTGAACCTCTGATCCTCTTCTGTTTGGAACTACTTTTCCTGTTGGGCGGGGCAGTAGCCACTCCCTAGGTTCAGAACACTGGAACTCTTCTGGAAAGCAGGAACTCTTTTCTTACCTAGGCGTGGCTGCGGAAGGAGACATCTAAGCACTACAGGAGGCTATTTAAACCACACCCGATGGATGAATCTTGCTTTGTGTTATTCTGCATCCTCTGCAGCAGAACGCTCATTGTGTCTTCTGCATCTGATCCTGGGCCTAAGGAAAAAGGCTTACCATCCTGAATCCAGTCTTCAGCAACACCTATAAAGACAAGAAAGAACAGGTTAGCATTACGGTCTTCAGTGACAGCTCTTCACTTACCTGGTCCATCGGCTGTCACCAACGCCTCGCGCTGCATTCCGACATCTGAAAGACAAAGGCTTACCTACTCTTCGTGCGCTCCGGAGGTCTTCACGCTGCATTCCGGCATCTGAAAGACAAAAGCTTACCAACTCTTCGCACGCTCCGCAGGCCTTCGGCGCTGCATCCCGCATCTGAAAGACAAAACAAGGTGCGTTTAAAGACATTGGGGAACTTTAATACTCATGTGCCATTACTCCTTTCCACATCTAACCCAGTGGGTATTCCGGCACCCTGCAGCCGCTCCGAACTTGTACCTGCAAAATAAAAAGACAGTTAGAGCGCATCGTGAAGCAGGCAACAAGCGCTTACTTACGTGCTTCCAGGCGCTTCTATTCATCACACGGGCTCCATCTTCAACTCACTTCAGCCCGTCATCCACCATCGCCGGAACCCTGCAAAACAAGAGACATCATTACTAAAGACTTTAAAGACATTAGAATTACTCGAAACTTACCGTTCGTGCAGTAAACGACGGACAGCAGTCCACTGAAGTCAAGAGGCCTGCTCCCCTTATCCAGTGAAGAAACTGGTTACAGCACCCTGCCCCGAGGCAGATGGAGAGCACGGCGTTCACTTACCTAAGACATCTTACCCTTCGAGTCAGACATACAGTGCCCAGAGGTCCAGCCCAAAGAGCCAGCCGTGTGTTACACATCACCTTTGAAGATACGGTATACGCCCAGTCAAGACCGGCGCCTCTACGGGAATCAGGTGAGCGTTACAGAACACAAAGCCTACCACAAAACTCCCGTCCAGGCGCTATGGAAACCTCGGATACCGACCAACTAGCCCAGTTACTTGGGGAACTAAGGGCAGAAGTGCATGCAGCCCGTCAGGAAACGAACGCTCTAAGAAGGGAACTGATTATTTCCAAGGAGCGAACAGATGATCTCGCTAGACAATTGCTACAGTCACAAGCCGGACAGACCCCGTTACCCGCATCTGGGGGAAATCTTCCTTCTACATCCTCTATGAATCCAGTGCAGATCAACCTCCCTGGGAATGTACCTCTGGCTCCGCCCGAACGATTTTCTGGTGACCCAAAGAGGTTTGCAGTATTTATCAATCAGTGCCGGTTGCATTTCTTATGCCGGCCAGCAGCCTTTCCAACTGATCAAGCTAAAGTAGCTTTCGTGCTTTCGTACCTTAGTGGCAATGCGGCAGACTGGTCGATCCCTCTAGTAAATCAAGATGATCCGGTACTCCATGATTTTCAAGCTTTTCAGCTCAGTATGGAAAAACTGTTCGCAAGACATTCACAGGGGCAGGCCTTGGACAATGAGCTTCTTTCATTGCGACAAGGTAATCAAGACCTTTTGGCTTATATTGCGTCTTTCAACAGACTGATAATGGAAACTCAATGGCCTGAGGACAAAAGGATTACGCTGTTTTATAGAGGTCTACGTGGAGAGCTCAAAGATGTGTTAGCCCAAGTAGTGAATCCCCCACAAGATTGTTCGGACTATATAGACTTAGTCATTCAAATAGATCACAGACTGCAGAACAGGAAGGCCGATCGTTCCAAGTTTGATGCTCGAGTATTTTCCAAACCGCCAACTCCTTCCAAAGGAGTAGACTCCGGGGAACCCATGCAAATAGGGGGTCTGAAAGGTCTTCTAACACAAAAGGAGCGGGAAAGGAGAAAACAGTTGCAATTATGCCTCTATTGCGGAAACTCAGGGCACTTTCTTCGAGACTGTCCGGTGAAACCTGCCAAGAAGGCAGTAGGAGCTGCAGTTACCAAAGTTACAAACTCTGAGCAGGGAAACAACCTCGCCCGACAAGAATAGAGGTCCTCTTGCCGAGCGTGAAAACCAGTTCCGTGACCTCGCATTTCGTGATACCTATGGTCCTCATTAGCCCTGATAATCCGGATCGATTACATGCAATTGAGGCTTACGTCGACAGCGGTGCCATCGGCAATTATGTGGATCATGAAATGGTTTTGAGGATGAATCTAACTCTTTGTCCCAAGGCTGTAAAGGACGTCATTACTACGGTGGATGGTACGGAGATAGCCTCCGGGCCAGTAACGCATACCACTCAAGAAGTGACGCTAGTAAGTCAAGATGGACATCATGAGAAGATCGTGTTCGATGTGATCAAGGCCCCTCAGTTTCAGATTATTCTAGGAATACCTTGGTTAGAGAAACACAATCCTCTGATCGATTGGCGAGCAAGAACGGTCCAGTATCCAGAATGTGTCTCTACTTGTCACCCTCCACCTGGTGTTGCACTGGCAGCAATTTCTTCAGAGACTCCCCAGTTACCTCCCGAATACCTAGAATACCAAGATGTTTTCCGGAAGGATCAGGCTAACTCTCTACCTCCTCATAGGTCTTATGACTGCCAGATAGACCTGATACCTGGATCTACTCCTCCTTGTAGTAGAATTTATGCCCTCACCGAGCCTGAGAACCTTCACCTTCGACAATACCTGGATCAATACCTGGCAAATGGGTTTATTCGTCCTTCCAAGTCCCCTGCTTCTTCAGCTTTGTTCTTCGTTCCAAAAAAGGAAGGAGACCTTAGAACTTGTATAGATTATCGCTCCCTGAACCAGATCACCGTTAAGAATAGATATCCGTTACCTTTGATCCCTGAACTCCTGGACCAAGTCAGAAAAGCATGCATATATACAAAGCTGGATCTTAGAGGAGCTTACCACTTGGTACGAGTAAAAGAGGGCGATGAATGGAAGACGGCCTTCCGCACCAAGTATGGGCTATTTGAATATCAGGTCATGCCCTTCAGACTTTGCAATGCCCCGGCCGCCTTTCAATATTTTATGAACGATGTCCTCAGAGAGCTCATAGATGTGTGTGTTGTTGTTTACATTGACGACATCCTCGTTTATTCTTCATCGGAATCTGAACATCGGAAACACGTGAAAATGGTCCTCGAAAGATTGCGTCAACACAAACTTTTCGCTAAGTTGGAAAAATGTGTTTTCAACGTGACTGAAGTTGAATTCTTGGGATTCATATTATCACCTGGCGGAGTGCGTATGGATTCAAAGAAGGTCGATGCAGTTCTCAAATGGCCATCACCATCCTCCGTAAAAGGTGTGCAAAGCATGTTAGGCTTCGCTAACTTTTACCGCAGGTTTATCCCCGAATTCTCTCGAATAGTCCAGCCCATCACTGCCTTGTTAAAGAAAAACAAACGTTTTGAATGGTCTACCGAGGCGGAACAAGCTTTCCAGGATTTGAAGACTAAATTTATCTCTGCACCAATCTTAAAACACCCTCGCCCCAAACTCCCCTACATCGTGGAAACTGATGCTTCAAGCCTTGCCATGGGGGCAGTTCTATCACAAAAGGACCCGGTAACCAATCAGTTGCATCCCGTGGCATTTTGGTCCCGCAAATTCTCACCTCCTGAAATCAATTACACGATTACTGACAAGGAACTTCTGGCTATCAAGTCTGCCTTTAAGGCTTGGCGGCATTATCTGCTGGGGGCCCGACACACCGTTACTGTGATTACGGATCACCGAAACCTGCAATATTTGAAAACCGCAAAAGCCCAATCCTCTAGACAACTCCGTTGGGCATTATTCTTTGCCGAGTTTGACTTCATAATTACCTATCGACCTGGTACAAAAAACGGTAAAGCTTATGCCCTTTCTCGGATGGGAGTGGAAGAACACTTGATCAACCCTAAACCTGTACCAATCATTCCCGAACAAAGAATTCTGGGTGTAATCGCCACACAATCCATAGAGGAAGTTAAGGATAAAGCCAGGCAACTTGTAACTCCAGCAGACATACAGAATTGGCATCTGCAGGGAAAGGACTTTGCAGTAAAAGACAACTTATTGTATTTCCAAGAACGATTATACCTACCCAGCACAGATTTACAGAAAAAAGTAATCTCTTGTTATCATGATTCATTAATAGAAGGACATCCCGGTATAGCCAAGACCTCAGAAAAGATCAAGCGCTACTTCTGGTGGCCGTCTTGGAAAAAAGATATCAGAGACTTTATAATGTCCTGTGGAGTATGCGCCCAAAACAAGAGTCAAAAGGAAAGACCAGCAGGCCTCTTACGCCCTATTGACATCCCACCTCGCCCTTGGCATATGCTTTCTATGGACTTCATCACCGATTTACCTCCATGCTCCGGATACAATACGATTCTAGTAATCGTGGACTTATTCTCCAAGATGGCGCATTTCATTCCGCTCAAAGGCTTGCCAACAGCAGCAACTCTGGCCCGAGAATTTCTAAAAAACATCGTCCGACTGCAGGGTTTTCCTTCGGTTCTAATTTCGGATCGAGGTAGTCAATTTATTTCTCATTTTTGGCGAAGTTGCTGTCGGTCGGCTCAAATTGATGTGAATCTATCGACCAGTCACCACCCTCAGACCGACGGACAAACCGAGAGGACCAATCAAACTCTGGAACAGTATTTACGCTGCATGCTGCAACAAACTGAAAAAACTTGGAAAGACATCCTTTGGATAGCCGAATATGCCTACAATAACTCTGTCCATTCGGGAACTGGGAAAACCCCGTTTTTTCTTTTGTACGGCAGTCACCCTCGAACCTCGGAGTTGGATCCCCTCCAAGATCTTGAAACACCAGCAGTAGACTACCTGCATTCTACAATCACCCAAGCCTTTAAGGAAGCTGTTTCTCACCTTCAAAGGGCTAAAGAACAATACAAGAAAGGAGCAGATCAACATCGGAAGGAAGCCCCTCAATATCAAGTAGGGGATCAAGTCTGGTTATCCACCAAATATCTACCTCTAAAAGGGCCACGCACATTCAACCCAAGATACCTTGGTCCCTATTCCATCACTACCATAGTAAACCCAGCAGCGGTCAAGTTGGACTTACCCCCGCACATGAAGATACATCCGGTCTTCCACGTCTCTCTATTAAAACCCGTGCAACCTCAAACCCGACTAACTAAATCTCCAAAACCTATCCTAGTTGATGGAGAACTCGAGTTTGAAGTCAAAAGCATTCTGGACTCCAAGATCTCCAAATCTAAACTATTTTACCTAATTGACTGGAAAGGCTGCGGCCCCCAAGAGAGATCCTGGGAACCTGCTGAATATGTCCACGCTCCTCGCCTAATCAAAAGATTTCACCGAACATTTCCTGACAAGCCAAAACCCCCGGAGAAGCCCGGTTTGGGAGGGGCCTTGAGGGGGGGTACTGTCATGATCTCTGCTTCCAAAAGGTCAGGGTTTTCCCAACTCCCTTGGAAGCAGATCCATAACCCAGGTTCCGAGTGCCAACCAGTCCCAATTGGGACCTTTTGGACCCAGTCCTGGCGCCAGTGGCACCAGGCTCATAAATATGCCCAGTCCCAGCGCTGGAAGCGCTGGGCTCATAATGCTTGGGTGGACTTACCTGCAGCAGACCATGCTGCTTACTTGCCTGCCAGTTGAGCCTCTGATCCTCTTCTGTTTGGAACTACTTTTCCTGTTGGGTGGGGCAGGAGCCACTCCCTAGGTTCAGAACACTGGAACTCTTCTGGAAAGCAGGAACTCTTTTCTTACCTAGGCGTGGCTGCGGAACGAGACACCTAAGCACTACAGGAGGCTATTTAAACCACACCCGATGGACGAATCTTGCTTTGTGTTATTCTGCATCCTCTGCAGCAGAACGCTCATCGTGTCTTCTGCATCTGATCCTGGGCCTAAGGAAAAAGGCTTACCATCCTGAATCCAGTCTTCAGCAACACCTATAAAGACAAGAAAGAACAGGTTAGCATTACGGTCTTCAGTGACAGCTCTTCACTTACCTGGTCCATCGGCTGTCACCAACGCCTCGCGCTGCATTCCGACATCTGAAAGACAAAGGCTTACCTACTCTTCGTGCGCTCCGGAGGTCTTCACACTGCATTCCGGCATCTGAAAGACAAAAGCTTACCAACTCTTCGCACGCTCCGGAGGCCTTCGGCGCTGCATCCCGCATCTGAAAGACAAAACAAGGTGCGTTTAAAGACATTGGGGAACTTTAATACTCACGTGCCATTACTCCTTTCCACATCTAACCCAGTGGGTATTCCGGCACCCTGCAGCCGCTCCGAACTTGTACCTGCAAAATAAAAAGACAGTTAGAGCGCATCGTGAAGCAGGCAACAAGCGCTTACTTACGTGCTTCCAGGCGCTTCTATTCATCACACGGGCTCCATCTTCAACTCACTTCAGCCCGTCATCCACCATCGCCGGAACCCTGCAAAACAAGAGACATCATTACTAAAGACTTTAAAGACATTAGAATTACTCGAAACTTACCGTTCGTGCAGTAAACGACGGACAGCAGTCCACTGAAGTCAAGAGGCCTGCTCCCCTTATCCAGTGAAGAAACTGGTTACAGCATCCTGCCCCGAGGCAGATGGAGAGCACGGCGTTCACTTACCTAAGACATCTTACCCTTCGAGTCAGACATACAGTGCCCAGAGGTCCAGCCCAAAGAGCCAGCCGTGTGTTACACATCACCTTTGAAGATACGGTATACGCCCAGTCAAGACCGGCGCCTCTACGGGAATCAGGTGAGCGTTACAGCAACCTCCAATAGAGCAATCTTTAATTTTCTTAGTAAATGGTGTACCAACAAAAGACAAAAGAATTTGGCAACAACTCGTAGACTTACATAAAGTTAGACAAGCCTTACAATATCTAAAAGACAATAGAAAACTTAAGGGAAAAAGCTGAAATAATTCAAGAGTCACCAGAAACTGGTCAATTTGAACTTCTAGATCCTGCTACAGTATCCAATATTTTAGACAGTTATACAATTCATCCATTACACTCTAATGACACCATAGATGATGCACTAGAAATGTACCAAATGCGACAAACCAAAGGATCACCAGTCAGCATATGGGAAAAAAGTATAGAAGCACGTGCTTTTCCTCTACTCTTTCCTACTGGCAAAGGAGGAAGTTAAGATGATAGACCCACTCAGATAACAGCATCAGAATACCGCTTGTTACGAATGTATTCTGAAGATCCCAGATTAAGACAAAATGTGGAATACATATTCAACATAATCTTAGAAAGTGAACTAGCAACTCTATGTTACGAAGTTGCACACATATTGAAATCAGGAACCCACTTTCAAAATATGTCAGCTACGCAATTAATACAAAAAGTGCAAGAAAAAGATGAGTTTTTACAAATTGTGCATTACAAATCTGTTAGCAAACATGCGTGGTACGAAAGAGTACTGGTTCTGACGTCACAGAGATGTACGTTGTATGATAAGAAACCTTGGCCCACCCACTTGGTTTGTTACATTAAGTTGTGCAGAATATGCATGGGAAGATTTACATGATTTCCTACGCATATCAAACAAAAACAAAACAAACATAGATATACTAACACCTGAAGAACTTTGCTCTCTAGATCCTGTTAATGTTTCAAGATATTGCCATCATCTTCTCATTGCTATGGTACACTTTATTTGTAATAAAACTGTTCCTCAACTCAGAGAAGTGGAACACTTCTTTTGGAGAAAAGAATACCAAGCCAGAGGAGTAACACATATCCACATGCTTTTATGGATTAAAGATGCACCTAAATTTGGTCAAGACAGTGATTCCACTGTTTTACAGTTTATCGAAAAATATGTCACTTGTGAAATTCCATCAAAAGCAACAAATAGTGATCTTCATGCACAAATTGTACAATTTCAAAGATACAGATGTGGCAAATATTGTTGTCGCAAATACAAAAAACAAAGGGAAATACTACACCAAATGCCGCTATCGGTTTCCCTAGACCAGTTACAGAAACAGATGAAGTGAACAACTTCATGTCTTCAGTTAGATTTAGTGTTAAAGGTAAATCACCTAAGAACACGTATTACATAAAAATAACAGAAGAATCAAAATATATCAATGATTACAATGCAATCATTGCCCTCTTATGGAATGCAAACATAGATATGCAGTACATTGCAGACAATTCCACTGCAGTTGCACGATATGTTACAGCCTACTTAACAAAAGCAGAAAAAACAGAGCTTCAAGGCCTCTGGAATGATCTATCATCAGACAAAACACTATCTCAGAAATTGTATAGCTTAGGCATAAAAATGCTCTCTCATAGAGAATGTGGCTGCTATGAAGCTGCAGATCATTAAACTGGTACTGCTTTGTATGGAAAATCAGAAAATATAGTATGGCCAAGTCTTGGTCCTGTTAAATCTAGAAAAAGAGTTCTCAAATCATATGAGGACATAGAAACAATAGCCAAAAATGATCCCAACAGCCAAGACATTTTTAATAACAATTTACTAGACACATACCACCCTAACAGGAGTACCACTTTGGAAACCATGTTTCTGTACCACATAGCCCAAAACTTCACATACAAAAATAATATAAAACCCGGTGAAAGAAAATGTAGATATAGAGTGACAGATTGTGAAGGCAGCTTAGTGAAATTTACCAAACGAAGCTTAATTAATCATATCAAATTGTCATTAAAAACTCCTCAACAGAAAGAACTATATTACATGTCCCTGCTAAAACGTTTTAAACCATGGAGAAATGAAGAAGCGATACTAGAAACCTATGACTCCTATGAAGACGCTTTCAAAACAAATGAAAGCACTATCACCGATATAAACTTTACGCAGTACAAAACAATGTTCCACAATGAACAGCAACACGAAGAAGAACTCCAGACCCAACTAGAGAAGGACACTCCCGACAGCAGTCAATCTTCTGTAACAGGAAGTCAAGAACCACTGGGACAGCCACTAATAGCAAATGAGGCAGAATTAGCTATGACAGAAGTAGAGAACACCATGGCCCTCATTACAAGTCAGGCGTTAAGGGTTTAACGGCGCCGTCAGCGCCGTTAACCCTTAACGCCTGATTCATACTTTAACGCCTGCTTTTTGCAGGCGTTAAAGTCCAAGGCGCTAAGCGACCTTGGTGCTAATTACGGCACCGTAATTTACAGTGCCGTAATTAGCGCCTTCCCCATCCCCATTATGCCCTATGGGGCAAAAATGGGAATGGGGAAGGGCAAATGGTGAATGGGGAATTACCTCCCCACTCACCTTGGAATGGGGCGGTAATTCTGCCATCCACCATGGCGGAATCCGGCATGGACCATGGTGCTAATATAAACTTTACGCAGTACAAAACAATGTTTCACAATGAACAGCAACACGAAGAAGAACTCCAGACCCAACTAGATAAGGACACTCCCGACAGTAGTCAATCTTCTGTAACAGGAAGTCAAGAACCACTGGGACAGCCACTAATAGCAAATGAGGCAGAATTAGCTATGACAGAAGTAGAGAACACCATGGCCCTCATTACAAGTCAGGCGTTAAGGGTTTAACGGTGCCGTCGGTGCCGTTAACCCTTAACGCCTGATTCATACTTTAACGCCTGGTTTTTGCAGGCGTTAAAGTCCAAGGCGCTAAGCGACCTTGGTGCTAATTACGGCACCGTAATTTACAGTCCCGTAATTAGCGCCTTCCCCATCCCCATTATGCCCTATGGGGCAAAAATGGGAATGGGGAAGGGCAAATGGTGAATGGGGAATTACCTCCCCACTCACCTTGGAATGGGGCGGTAATTCTGCCATCCACCATGGCGGAATCCGGCATGGACCATGGTGCTAATAGCACCATGGTCCACCGCCTGACTTGTAATGAGGGCCCATGTGTCACTATGAAGAAGATACAAAAGACTTAACTGTACTACTATCAAAACTGAACAAAGAGCAGCACACCATTTTCAAGAAGTAACAAAAGAAAATGCACATGGTGTACAACATGAAAATAAAGAATGTACCTGCCAAAATTACAAACCTATACTACTATACGTCAGTGGTGAAGCTGGTTGAGGCAAAACATTCTTAATCAAAATCATCAGCAAGTTCCTTCAACAATTGACAAACAACAAACTGTCAGCTGTTGTAACTGCCCCCACAGGTTTAGCTGCCTACAACATAGGCGGTGTCACTTTACACTGATTACTACTCCTTCCAGTAGAACACCAAAACAAATTAGAATCTTACAAACTGCAATGGAACTACACAGAGTGTTAAAACAAATGAAAATGCTACTGATAGATGAAGTGAGCATGGTCTCCAACCTAATGTTGCCTTTGATTCACCTCAGATTGCAAGAAGTACTTAAAACAAACTATGAAGAGCTCTTTGGAGGAAAACATATTATTGTTTTCGGAGATCTTCTTCGATTGACACCAGTGAAAGGTGAACCTATTTTTAAAACCTTAGGGCACAAACTCTGTTGTAAAACTGTTGGCAGCATAGGAAATGTCAACCTTTGGCTACATTTCCAATACAGAGAATTAACAGAAAACATGCGCCTATCTGCAGACCTCACTTACACCAACATTTTAAAAAGTATTAGAGTTGGTGTACTATCTCAAGAAGCACAATCAGTATTAAAAACCCGGCACATCCATGCACTTTCTGGCCTTAACTCATGTGCTACTGATGTTATGGAACAATTAGCGCACACAATTGTCAATTGTATGTCCTTAATGCCAACTCTTGCAAGCTGTTCCAAATTCGATGAAACAATGTTGGAAACAGAAATGCAACCAATAATTGAAATGTGCTCCACAGACAAACTGGACGTACATGGTATGACACTACCCATGTGTCAACAAGCCACAACAAGACTAAATACCTTAAAAAATTCTATCACCAACACAGCTGGTTTGGAGAAAATATTAAAATTATCCTTAACCTGTAGAGTAATGCTTAAACGTAACCTTGACATGGAGGAAGGACTAGTTAATGGAGCACTGGGTACAGTTTTTTTTTTAAAATTGATTTTTATTATTTTAAACAAACAAAACCAACAAACAAAACAGCTTTTCGGGACGTACATTATCAATATGAGACCGTCACATTATACAGTGTTATTCTCCATCCTCTCCCCACCCACCCCATAAACTTGAATCGGCTCTTCCGTGCCATCTATGGGAGCATTTCCGGGAATCACTGTGCTTGTAGAATCGTCTGGGTCTTCTATTTCATGGTTAACCTGGTGAGGGTTTACCATAGAGGTCACTAATTGTTGCCAGGCTATCAGGGGGCCCACGTCCTCCTCACCCCCCCTGGTAACGGCTTCAAACCATACTACAGATTCTGCTTCCGCCCATCTCAGGACGTCCGCCCACCATGTCTCCACCCTGGGTCTGTGGGCCGCCTTCCAGCCCATTGCGATCCTGCGCTTGACCAGGATGTAAGCCAGGTCCTTCATCTTGCTTATGTACTTTAGATTGAATGGCCTGGGAAAAAGGCCGAGCATGCATGCCCATGCTGACCCCACATCCAGCACCACTCCCCCACTGGCCATCTTAGTCTTTATTTCGTCCCAGAATCTGTGCACCTCGGGACAGGCCCAGAACATGTGTAGCAACCCCGCCTCCACCTCCCCACACCTGGGTCATTTCTGCGTGGCCGAGCCTCCAAACCTGGCTATTTTCCCGGGGGTCAGATAAGCCCTATGGGTGACATACAACTGCATCTGTTGGAGTCTCGCATTTCGGGACACCTTTTTATGGTACCTTTGGGCTCTCTTCCATTGCCCCTCTGTCATGGGTCCTCCTACCTCCTCCTCCCAGTCCTGCCTCAGTTGAAGCAGTTTCATCCCAGCCTTAGCTCTCAGGAGCTCGTATACCCTGGATACCTCCTGCCCGCCCTCCGAAACATCGTACATCCTTTCCAGGGCGGCATCAGGTTCTTCCGCCAACACCGTCTCAGGCCACCTCTCCCTCACCAGTTTCGTGAGTCTGGTGTAAGTTATATATTGGCCTCTATGCACCCCTGTCTCCTCCTGCAAACTCTGGAATTCCAATACCTCCCCCTCCTGCCATATATCCCCAAGGGTGGCCAAACCCATTGGTTCCCAGTATCTACGGACTACTTCAAGCAATTGGGAGTCGTTTCCACACAGCACCACCAGCAGAACATGCTGGGAGAGCGGATCCGGATCACCCACCGCTCTCCACGTCCTGCACCAGACCTCCCAACCCAGCTCCAATAGTCTCCCTCTTCTCACCAGTTTACTCTTTTGTAGCCACACCGTCTCTCTCAGAAAGTATGGAGCCAAGTCACCCTGCAAGAGTCTAGCTTCTGCCGAGTCCTCTGACGACAACCACCTGGCCACAAACAACAGCTGCCCCGCCAGATAATAAAGCTCAAATTTCAGCAGGTTTATGCCCCCCCTGTCACACGAGTTCTGTAGTTTCCACAGAGCCACTCTGTTCCTGGAGTTGCCCCATATGGAGCTCCTGCAAATACCATGAAGTCTCTTGAAAAAACTTCTGGGAATCAGATACGTGACATTTACAAAAAAATGTAAGAGTCTGGGCAAAACCACCATTTTGAGCATAGCTGCTCTCCCCATCATAGATAGGGGTAATCTAGACCAGAACACCATACTATTGTTAACTCCCTCGATCACTTTCTCTTTATTATGTTCGTGCTCTGTTTCCGTCCTGTGATAAATGTTTACTCCCAGATACCTAAATGTCTCAGGTTGCCAGGGTATTTGCGGGATAGGCAGCCTCTCCAACGGGACACTCTTATACCTTCCCAAGGGGAACAAGCTAGACTTCCCGGGGTTCACCGATATGCCCGAGAGGGTGGCATAACGATCCATCACGTCCAGTACATATTGCAGGTTTTCCTCCGGGTAGCGCAAATAGAGGAGCATATCATCTGCATACAGCGATATCAGGTGCATGCCACTTGTTGTACGAATCCCCACCTCCCCGTATTGTTGTCGCAGGCATATTGCCAGCGGCTCTAGTGCCAATATGTATAACATGGGTGACCAGGGGCATCCCCGTCTGGTCCCTCTGCTGAGTTGCAATTTGACTGAAATTGTGGATCCCGTTTTAACTCTCGCTACCGGGGTGCTATATAACATCTGGACCCACCTGATGTATCCGGGGCCCATTCCGTAACCTTTCAGGGTCGCTTTCAACCATGGCCACCGCACCGAGTCAAAGGCTTTGACCGCGCCTAGCGACACGATAGCCAACTCACCCGTGTCTTCCCTGGTGTAATCAATGATATGGTGCAGCCTCCTGTGGTTGTCTGTGATATTTCTACCAGGCACATAGCCCGTCTGATCTGGGTGTATCAACTTACCAATCACCCTCTTTAGCCTATTGGCTAATACTGCCGTGAGTATTTTACTGTCCTGATTGAGCATGGACAAGGGTCTATAAAACCCGCACTCCATGGCTGGCTTGCCTGGTTTCAGAAGTGGGATGATCACTGCCTCGCGGAGGGACGGTGGCAATTCCCCCTGCTCGTAGGCTTCATTAAACATGTCAAGCATCGGCTGGAGTAGCTCCTGCTCGTATGTCTTATAAAACTTGCTAGGCAACCCATCTGACCCAGGCGCCTTACATGTGGGCAGATGTTGGATCACCACTTCCAGCTCGTCCGAGATAACAGGGGCATCCAGATCCGCATGTTCTAGGTCATCTAGGGTGGGCAGCCATATGTCCTCTATTGTTCCCAGTATGTCTTGGTTCATATCCTCCCCTGTGTCCTCATATATTTGTCTATAATACTTGAGGAACTCCTCATTTACCCCCTCCTGGGTGTTACAGGTTCGGCCTTCCACATCCCTGATATCTCTAATCACTGAGCAGGGGGTCTCGCTCTTATACAGCCAGGCCAGCAATCTACCCGGCGTATCCCCCCCTGCATGTAGTCTCTCTGGGTATTTCATGTAATTTAATTTGCATAATCTATCCCAGAGTCCACTGCCGGTTAACTGTAAGTCTTTTATCTTGGCATTTTTCTCCCGGGTTGTCTCCTCATTTCGCATGAGACCCTCCAGCTCTCTTTCTGATTCCTGAAGTTCCCGTTCAATACCCCCTTGGAGCCCTTTAGATTTCGATATAGAGACCCCCCGCACCACCACCTTAAACGACTCCCATACTGTACCCACAGAGCGTACACTGCCCATGTTAGTTTCAAAATATTCCTCGATGGCCTCCCTTAGGTCCTCTCGAAACCCCGCGTCTTGTAACGCCTCAGTTCTGAGTCTCCATGTCAGGATGCGTGCCCTGGGGGGTTGATATTGCCACTCTACGACCAGAGGCGAGTGATCGGATAGTACCCGAGCCTTATATTCCGCACCCATCATTTCTCCCAATATCTCGGACGCTGCGAACACATAGTCAAGCCTTGTGTGCAAGTCATGTGGTGCTGCGTAGTGCGAGTATTGTCTATCCAATGGATGCAGCTTCCTCCAGACATCCACTAGGCCTAGGTCTTCCAACATTGTCCCCAGCGCTTTAGCTGCTGGTGCTGGCTTCCCTGATTTGTTATCTGACCTGTCTATTCTAGGATTCAGGGTACAATAAAGTCCCCTCCCCACACTATCGCGCCCCTCGCCAGGGGGCTAATCTTACTGTATAGGGGCTGAAGTAAGCCGCCGTATCATGGTTAGAGGCGTACAAATTGATGATGTGCACCTCTCTAATCTCCAGGAGTCCCGTTACCACCACCATTCTGCCCTCTGGGTATATTGTCGAACTGAGCACCTGGAACGGCACGTGCGGTGCCACCCATGTGACCACCCCTCTTGCATATGTCAAATACGTGGCCCCCATAACACTACCTCTCCATTTTCTCCTGACCACCTCCAGCTTCTCCTTAGTGAGGTGGGTCTCTTGTAGCAAGGCTATATCAATACGCATGCTTTTTAGATACAGCATCACTTTGTTACGTTTTAAGTAACTGTTTAGGTCCCGCACATTCCAGGTCACCACTCTAAGATTACCCAATGCCATCTAATCGGTGTGCTCCCAGTTCACTCCTCCCTCCGATGCTTCCCGTGATGGCCGGTTTACCGACTCTTACCCTTCCCAGCCTCAACAATTCCCCCCCCTTCTACCCCAACTCCACCCCACTGCAGACAACCCAACCCCTCCCCCCACCCTACCCTACCCCAACAAATGCCCAGCTCCATCCCTGGATCTCAGGCCCACCCGCGTCTGGTCCTATCTGGCGTCCGAGGACTAGGACCCTGCAGGGCGTCACTGATCTAACAGTGAGCTAACTAGATGTACTACTAATGGGTTCAAGGGATGCCTCCTAGGTGCTCTCACTTATCTGTTTAGGGTTGTTGCGCCCAGCGGATCCCGCCAGCTCATCTTGCCGCACATTCCCCACAAGCTTAATTGAACTCTATATTCAAGTCCCAATGTCCCAGCCATGTCCCCGAGGAGGACACAGCTGCGTGCTACTTATCTTCTGCAGCCCCCATATGGACATCCGGTTCCTGAGGGCGGCCCTGCATATCCAGCCATTCCATCCATCCTTCGGCGTCTCAAAGAACAGGGATTTGTTCTTGTAGAACACTTTCAACTTGGCTGGGTAAAGCAACATATAACAATGGCCTGCTTCTTTTAATCTTCTTTTCACCGACCCAAAGTTCATCCTGCTTCACTGTACGTGCAGCAAATAGTCCAGATATGCCGTGATTTTTGCCGACCCCCTTTCGATCGTTCATCCCTTCCGAAAAAATTTGAGTATCTTCTCCCGGTCTCGATAGTTCAGAATATTTGCGATCAGCGGTCGCGGGGGGGTCCCCGGGGGCAGTCTTCTTGTCAAGGCACTGTGCGCCCTTTCAACCGCGAACCCCTGGGTCAGTGCCCCGCCAGTTATCTCCTGCAGGAGCATGGTTTCCACATATTCTGTTGGGTTGGGCCCTCCATTCCTTCCGGCAAACCGACAATTTGTATGTTGTTACGTCTGGCCCGCCCTTCCGCCTCCTCCGCTCTGTCCTCCAGGTTGCCCACCCGCTGCACGAGGGCATGTAGCTCCGTTCCATGTGCGGCGCACGCCGCAGTATTCGGGGCCATCTCCTTCTCAAAGTTCCCGGTGCGCTCCGCGATCGTCTGCACGTCCAGTCTCAGTAGGTTCACTTCCTCGTGGACCGCACCGATCTTGAGGTCCGGGACCACCTTCAGTTCGTCCATTGCCTGGCCCAGTTTAGTCTCCCAGGCCTCTTTCAAGTCTGCAATTGCTGCTAGCACTTCCTGGATCGTGCCCGGTGCCTCCGCCTCTGTCGTGGGGGTCTCTTTGCCTTTGCCTCCCTCCCCTCCTGGGGGCGTCTTGGTGTAGGCCTCTATTGTGGGCTGTTTGGTCCTGGGTCTGACAACTTTATTAGACATCCTGCCGTGTTGTCCGGGCATAAACCAGCTGCACCTCCCCATGCACAAAGGTCTGCGTGGCACCAGGCCACCCACGTACTTGAGCACTCTCTGTGTCGTGACCCTGGTCTCCGCCTTTCTCCGGGGGCACCTTCCAAGTTCAGTCTGGCTTCACTGTGAGCATCAGCTGCGAGTTCGCGGCGGGTCTCATCAGTTACCATCTATGCGCATTCGGGCTCCGGGCGCACGCCTCTTCGGGCGTCTTGCTGTCTCGATCTTGTCTCTCGGCTCGCGAAGCATAAGTGCGGCCTGAGCAGTCTGCCTTCTCTCCTCCCCTTCTCCACACCATGGCCACTTCGTGTCTATTGCTTAAAACAGGATCCTGAAATCCATTACTGGTACCGTCTGATCCTTCCATCAGCTATCGCTGCAGAGCGCCCATGACCCTTGATGATCCCTTTGTTCCCGCTGCCATTTTGTTTCCATTTTTCGAGTTGGGGCCCGCAGTTATTCAAATGGGTATAACTTTGTGTCCGTGCATCCCATGTGCACCAAATGTTCAGCGAGTACAGCCCCCACCTTCATAGTCAACGGATGTTAATTCACAGTGCTGGCAGGCATCCCCGCGCGCACTTTATCCCCAGGATCAATACAGGATTGAAGGAGCTTCTCCGGAGCACTTCCCTTTACATGGCTGTCCTAGCCATGCCCCCCCAGCACTGAGTACAGTTGTTGGCTTTCAGACTTACCCACGTGACAACAGCATTCAGTTTGTCAACATTCTCTTTGACAAACTTTCAAAAGTGAAAAGGATAGGGAGCTCAACAGCTTGATTCCTTCTCTTCAAAGACATGTATGTACGCAGAGAACAATTTTCTCTAACTCTAGCATACACAGTCACCATTCATAAAGGTCTTACCCTAGACAAAGCATTAATAGATATTGGTAACACAGTCTCTAAAGAAGGCATGAGCTACGTAGCACTATCACGCTTACGTACACTTGACGGTCTATTTCTAATCAACTTTGATGCAAGTAAAGTAAACGCTGAGATTCCTTGCATTTTAGAATACAATAGACTACGTTCACTATAAACGCCCCATCTAAAAACATATCCTGTTCCACAAAAAGGAAAACATTGTAAAAGAAAACTAATTCAAACAGAAATGCAACAGGATCTGATTGCAAATCCTCCAAAGAGAGTAAAAGAAGCTAATACTTCATCAATTACCACAACCAAAGAAGAACCTATTACTCAAAGTAACTCAGGTACTTCTTCAAAGAAGAAACAGACACTCCGAAAAAATGACTTGGACACAGAACTATCTGGTCCATTAAAATTTTCAAATATAACTGGTGAAAGTTGCTACGCAAATGTAGCAATGAATATTCTATTTCAATTGCCACCAATTGTTGGCATTTACTTACACAGTACAGATCAATTGTGTTTGCAAAGTTAGTACTTCATCGAAACGCAACAAACAATCCTGACAACACGTATAGTGTTCATGGAATAAGACAAGAATTGGACTACTGTGCTGGAATGGTGTAATTCACTATAAACTAACAAGAAGATCCACAAGAATGTCTAATGTACTTACTACAAGTACTGGAAAACAAAAACATACCTATGAATGAAATCTTCCAGATTTCATACATGTGGAAACATACATGCACTCTCTGCAACAATGTGACACAGGAACAAATCCCTAATGAGCGCTTCGTGTATGTATCCATACCTAATTGTGAATCCGTTCCATTTGAGCAACTTGTACAAAATGCAAACCATGGTAGATTATGCTCTACCTGCAATTCAGATAATCGCTCCACCTTACTAATACAAACACATATTAAATACGTTATACTAATCCTTCTACGTTACAATGCAGATGGTACCAAAAACAACTGCAAGTTGACTGGATTCACACATGATCAAGTATCATTTGGTAAGAAAACCTTCACAACAATAGGTATAATCTACCACGCAGGAGCCACAACCAATGCAGGTCACTACACTGCATATATAAAAAAGAAATGTGGATGCTTCGAATGTAATGATAGTACCATTACTCTAAAGCAGAGATTACGAGCAAATCTTACAAACGCTTATTATATATCTTCTTAAAACCAGAATTTAATAACTAATCTGTACCTAAACATTAACAAAACTTCAATTAAAAAACTATAAACTGTTAGAATACGCCAACAGGTATCTAACTGCCCCAAGATTCTATAACAACCAAACAGAAAAATGAATACCACTAAATTATAACAAGAAATAAACAGTTAGAATACACCAACAGGTATCTAACTGCCCCAAGATTTTGCAACAACCAAACAGATAAATCAATACCACTAAATTATAACAGAAAATAGACAGTTAGAATACACCAACAGGTATCTAACTGCTCTAGAAATCTGCAACAAGCCAACAGATAGAACATTAGCCAGAAACAACAAGTGAGCACTGAAAACAAACAAACAAATAGACGGTAGCATAACAAAAAAGGGTATTTTTAATCCGACATGGATTTATTTTCCCACAGACCCAATGATTTGAAAAACAAATACAGAAACTGAGCAAATTGCACAGTACACTGGTTTGTAAACTACTAAATATGAGGGTCGAAAAAAAGCTGAAATGTCTATTATGCAATGTAATAAGTCTTTATAAAATACATACACTAACATGCTCTTTTCTTTTATCACAGAAATTGAAAAAGAATATGTTCTCCAGTTACCCAACTCATGAAAAAAATATATCCAATCTCAAAAAATCAAACAGTAAGTATAATCTAATAGAACACATAAATACTGCTGCATAACAGAACCACTGAAGCAAACATCTAACCATAAACCACAATACAAAATGTTCACTTCCATTGATATGTTATACTATAGTGCTTGGTACCAAACTCTACAATCTTAATGACATGGCGTAGCCAAAACTTCACATACAAACTATACAAATCAAACAGTACACAAACTGTAGATTTGCTAACATTTGATAGATATTCGATTCTATGGGTGTGATCTATGGGTGTGATATGCTGCGGTGGTTGTGGCCAGGACCTAGAGTCTTGGGTGCATGGCCGCAGGCCATAGGCCATGCACCCATGACTCTAGGTCCTGGCCACAACCACCGCAGCATATCACACCCATAGATCACACCCATAGAATCAAACATTTTAACTGTCTATATGGGCCCACCCATATCACACTTTCTGCAAAGTTTGGTGAGAATTCATGCAGGGAAAGCAAAGTTATAAGCCACCCATGTTGGCTTATAACTTGAGTGCATATAACTTCAGTCTTGGGTGTATGGCCTTTGGCTATGCACACAAGACTCTAGGCCCGGGCCACAACCACCACACCATATCTCACCCACAACCACCGCAGCATATCACACCCATGGTGGCTTTTAACCTCAGTACTTATAACTTCGGTCTTGGGCCATGCACCCAAGACTCTAGGCCCTGCCCACAACAACCTCAGCATATCACACCCATGGTGACTTACAACTTCGGTGCTTATAATTTCGGTCGTGGGTGCATGGCCTTTGGCCATGCACTCAAGACTCTAGAACCTGGCCACAATCACTGCAGCATATCACACCCATAGAATCAAACATTTTAACTGTGGCATATGGTCAATTTTTATGTCCGCTGACACCACGCGTGTCCTTAGAACAGTTTCAACTTGCCTGCGGACAGCACGGACGGAAATACGATCCTTAGAAAACCCCTCATTTTCACTAATTACGAACATCCCGGACAGCGCGGGCATGGCGAGTACATCAGTAGAACATGCCACCTAAACAAATGCAGTATCTCACCCATCTTTTACTCTCCAAACCTCCACAAGCACTCTTGCACACCAAAACACTCCCCAAAACTGCATTTCGCCTCTGTTCGCCGCCGCGCTGTCGGCGGATCCAAGATGGCGGGCGCATCGGAACAATCTGACGCACATCACGCCTCACTCCATCCAATCAGCGGACACGTTGCGTGTCCGTGGACATGACGCGAGCCGATTAGCCAATCGGTGTCCTGCCCGCGGAGCAAACAGGGAAGTGTGTCCGTGGAGCGGACATAGAAATCACTAATTTTTTTAGACCTACTCTTTGATCATTTTTAAAAAAACTACTGGACGGATTTTCACCAAATTTAGAAAAGCACGCTTTCGGGACCAAGCCGCTGCTCCTGCCCCAAATTTGGTGACAATCCGTCCAGCGGTTTGGGCTGTAGGCGTGCGCAAAGTTTTTTCCCCATTCACTCTATGGGAAAAAAAGAAATTTTGGGACCCCCCCTATAACTTTGCCCCTCTGGACCAAACCTCACCAAACTTTGCAGCGGCCCATATACTTTTTTTGCAAAGTTTGGTGAGGATTCGTCCAGGGGGAGTGAAGTTATATGCCGCCCAAAAAGTGCTCTTCCTATGGGAATAGCAACTTAACCATAACTACACGGCCACTACCGTGGCTCTGTAATGGAAGCAAAATAATGTAATGATGTACATGGACTGAACTCAAAACCTCCCCTCGGAGGATAGCAATAGCTGTGGGTAATTTGGAATTAATTGAATAGAATCCATGGCCTCATGATGTGATGGATGAAAAATAGTCAGTGAATATATCAATTAAAACATGAACTTACTCAACCACTAGCCATAACTTTACAAAACTCAAATCACATCTTGCCCAAACACCCAGTAATTATTTAATTAATTTTATTTACAGCTGAAAGGCGAAAGTTAATTTAAGAAAATTAAGCAACACATACAGGATGTATGCACCCAAATGAACCCTTGGAAGATAATACTTCATCAACATCAAATACAACACGCGTCCTTAACATCTCTGTTCTAAAGAATTCTCTGAAAACTGGTTAAGTAAATAAAACTTTATGGAATATAGTTAATGCTATTGTGTGCTGCAAATCCAAACTTGATGTTTAAGGTTTTGCACGACTGCGAAAAGATATTACTGCTGTTTTGCATGTTACCAACCTAAGGAATCAAACTTTTGGAGAATAACCGCATGACAATTTAGCAAAGTAGGAGGATAATGAAAGGTGTGTCTCTGAATGTCAACATCTGCCTGTCAAATGCAGGGATAGACATATGGTATACCGGTGCTTGAGAGGTGGTTGTCTGAAATTACACTATGCCCTCTCCTTTGTCGGCGTGAATGGTGTGCTCCTTAATCGTCGGTATCAGTCATTAAACTCTGCTTAATGAGTAGACCTCCTGGTAGCGACTCTACCAGAAGTCCTTCCCAGAGGCTTGGCGTGTCTTCCTTCAATGGTGATGGCCCTATCAATCACTGAGAATTTCTTCCAGGTTCTTGGTGTGCCTGTCCTGCAATGCTGGCTTGGCAAAGGTTTGATGCGCTATCAGCATTGGGCCCCGGGGACAGGTTGCTGTTGTATTGAAATTGATAGTCTAGATGGGTGCAGAACTCAGTTCATGGGAGGTTCCAGCTTCTCTGGTTCCAGGAGTTCGATGGAGTTTCCGGACATTGGTCGAATATCTAGAGATTTTCTTCTAGTTGCACAACTGTGTGACATGTCCCTCTTGGCTGCAGAGTTCACCACATTGCCAGTGCTGCAGGGGGCTGTGTGAAGTGTGAGAATCCTGAAGGTGTCTACCCGACTAGTCCCTGGGTGTCTGTCATCCAGGTGGCCAGGTCACGGCCATCGCTATTGTATCCAGTTCCTGGGGATGGACTAGTGAGGGAGGACCTGGATGGGGGGTCCTCGGGGAGTGGAAGTGGGACAGCGATGGGTGAGACGCGGTATCCCCCTTCTTCCAACACCTTTTCCCCATCCTACCATGTAGGACTTCCAGAACACTGCACTCCCCCTTTTTCTGCACAAATACTTTCGCACACCATGAAAGACAACGGACTAACACCAGAGCCGTTTACCTGACATGTCTCAGTACAAAGGTCAGGCAACTGACCAGAATCACACACACCTGATGGCCCTTTCTCTACACAGGGATAAAAGGTGGAGCACAAGAGCACAATATGAGCGAGGCAGATCGCACAACGGGAGAGCTATCCAAACCCGGCAGTTCAAGAGTAGGAGAAAGGCGTCCAGAACCAAAAGGCTGACAAGGACAGAAGTGACCTTGCCCTTTCCGACCCAGACCCACAAGTCCTCTATGGAAGGAATTGTAAGACCGCGAACAATAGCCGAAGTGTGTTGGAGCAGATGTCAACAGTACACAGAGCGTGACTGCGCCGATAGGCCAGAGAGAGGGAGACGCCTGCTACTGTCCTTGACTACTGATACAAAGAGAGCCAAGCAGTTCATCACAGCCGGTGAGTCGAGTGGAGAACCGATAAAGAAACCAAACTTTGTTGAAAGAAAGTCACAAAGTGGCACATTGAGGAAAGTTCAAAGAACTATAAATTGTTTAGGGAAGACCAGCTGCAGAGGGGTCCGGCACCACGTGGGTGCCCACTTGAGAGACTCTGGTTAATCCTGTATTTCAAGGAAATTACTGATATAAGAAGTCACTAGGGGAGCCCTGAGGAAAATGTAAAAGTGGCTATACAGAGGTCTAGCAAAATTCCTGTACAGTCAAAAGCCTTTGACCGAAAAACCATTGACAACGCAAGGGAAGTGAATCCTGTATCACAAGAAAGTAAAAGGAATTGTGAAATGGCAAGAGTGAACCCGATGGAGGGATGCCAATAAAGAGGGGCGAAGTCTAAAGTCCCAACAAACAGGTGTTAGCACCATAATGTGTATCATCATGCTGGGAACGGTTTAATGTTTCGCATAGACGTTGTAGGGAGACAGGAGTCCAATATAATCTATTTTGAGCCGAATTGGTCGTTAAATTACGAGCTAGAGATGAGTCATATGATTTGTCATCTACTAGCCAGGACCATTTTGTAGATTGAATATCATGGTCACTTATTTTCTGAGGTATGATTCGGAATTCAATTATATGATTGAACAAATCTCGGTTTATGAAAGTGTAGTCAATTGTTGCTGTTTGTAAACCTCTATGCCAAGTGCTGTTAGATGGCATATCACCTTTTTTTGCACCATTTAACATTAAGAACTGACGTTCCAACATATAAGCATTCCATCTTTTGGCTATCGGCGTCAGAGGTTTCCCCACTTGGGTTAAGCATGTTAAAATCTAGTCGCCAGTTATAATTACATGGTTGCAGGTCGCATCTAGTATTGTTAGATTTAATGCTTCATCCATGGCATCAAAGAAATCAGAATCAGATATTACAGAATGATTCCAATAGACGTTTAACAACCCAATGTCAGATGACTTAAATTTTATCCTTACCAATTGCAAAAAGCTGTTGGGCGAGAACCAAGGCTCAATTTGCATGCTGGGTGATGATTTTATGGCCACCATTAAACCTGCCATGGGTCTACCTCTGACTGGCACAATAGCAGGAGACAATATTATAACATGATTATCCCACACTGGAGCAATAGCCATATTTCCTGGAAGGCCAGAATGTCATATTTCAACAGTAAGCTATCTTTAGACTCAGTAAGATGCTTAAAGCCTCTTGTATTCAAGGAGGCTAGCGCTAAAGTTTTTGGATTTTGGACTAGTTAGTTATTATTCATTCTCAACTCTCTCATCCAACATTTGACCATTCAAACGTGGGACATTTTCTGTGAGTTACAGCTTTGACCTTTCTGATATACATTTAATTTGGGCAGACACTGATTTCTGGAAATAGGTGGTTGTTGTTGATCCCACAGGAATGGATTTATCAGGATAAAGCCCAATTCATAGAGATCATCCCTCGCCTCCCATACTGCATTTTTAACAAAGTTAGATTTCATCCATATCTTTATCATAGACAGGTCATTTCTGTGAGGGAATTCTATCTGATCTATATCACTCGAACTTATTCCTTCAAGAGCATGTACCTCAGCAAATATGTTCATCACAGATTGCCTATTCAAGTCAAAACTTTGACAAGGCTGAGGTCGACACTGCATCATTAGACAATTTGTATTAGCTTCTCTCAATGGAATTCGTACCCAGCTTTAGTTGTGTAGTGTGCTTTGGGCTAAGGTGTATTATTAAATTGTCTTGTGGTGTTGCTCACCGATGTATATACTCCCTCACCCATATCATTTCCCAATGAATCCTCTTTCATATTTACTTGAGCAATAATTTTTTTTAATGATTGCTCTATTTCCGATTTCCATTCTGACATATGCATAAATTTATCCTGATTTTGTTTTATAGAGTCATAGCATTCCAACCTCTTATTAGCATGTTCTTCTTTCTCCCTTATTGGCTGGATCTCCGTGCTGTTACGGCCACCATTTATCTGGTTTGGTAGTCTACTTGGTGCATCAGCTGCTTCACTGCTAATCACCCCACAGGGTTGCTCCTTTGCAATATTGTCAATTTCAACTTCCTTTTGCTGATCAGCCAATTGAACTAAGTTGTTCAAGGGTTCATATTCTGAGGGCGTATTTTGTGTCAGTCGTCCTCGGCTTACTTTTTGGGATATCGTTTTCCGATATTTATTCGCAATGGCCGTTCGAGCTACAGCTGCAGCTGTTTTGGGCAGTGTTAGAGTACGGATGAACTGTTTGGTTCCTGTGATTTTGGAGTTGGCAACGGTTGGATCATTTTTGGATTTTTTTGTGGTAGTTTTAGCATTTGTATTTAATTCTTTCTTTCTTGTGTCAAAGATGTTATAAGTCGGGGCATTCTCATTTTCTTCTACCCCTGTAACAGTTTGGGTAACACTATTTTTCTTCTGTATCAGAGGTTGCTTATTAGAGATTTCCAGGTTCTTTGCTTTATCTTTTTTTTTTTTAGAACAGGATTGCCCAGATATGCACTCCTCTTTTTTTTCTTGAATGCAACCTAAAGGTGAGCTTTCCTGACCTTCAGCATTAGGGGATTTAATAATAGTATTTTCCTGTACAAGTTCTAATGAGTTTCCTCCCTTTTGTTTTTTTTTAGTTTTTGCCCCCAATTGTAATGCTGTCAGTTGATCTTGCGTGCAATCAATTAGCAGTATATCATCTGCCTGTGATTTTGTTTCTTCAGTTCTTAGTTCTACATTTGTAGTTCGGCTATTATGTCTATTATTTTGTTTTTCGCAGCATACACAGTAGGACTCATTAACTGAATTTTTTTGAAGTAATTTGATTAATAATGAATGTTTATCATTAATTTTAGAATCCAGCGTGTCATAAAGACGTGTAAGTGAGAATAGGGCTGCATTCATAGTTTGTAGAGAAGTTTCTAGGCCTATTACAAAGCTTCCCGGCATTGCTTGTATTTTTTCATTTGGGGCAGAGTGATTCCGCCGCGGGGTCGGTTGAGCAAAAGAACAGGACAAAACCGATGAGGCATTATTCGTTGGGGAGAACATCATGGGTGACTGATATAGGTCTTGTCTATCTATACTGTCATCTAAGTTCTGCTTCGAGTCAGTAGTCTGGTTTGTCTCGGATAGACTGGCTCTGTTTCTATTCAGAGTGTCTTCCATTCTCACCTCCTCTACATTCTCGCTCTCAGTGTTACCAACAGAGGCATCCTGTTCTTTTCCATCCTCACTTAAGCCTGGATTAATTTGTATACTCGCCAAGCTTTCTGTTGCCTTAATTTTTGGTTCCACCCCCCCCTGTTCTTGGAGTTCAATTACATTCAGTATTCCTGCCGCAATTAATGAGTCAGGTAGGGATGATTGAATATCCACGCTACTCCCCTGAGTAGCTATACGTGTTAAATCCTGCTTAGTTGGAGGCTCGACCAGCCCTGCGGTTTGAACACTTTCAATTGTTTTTCCACTTTTTCCCCCTAGAGCACAAAATGTTCTGATATCAGCCACTGCCGAACAAGCTCTTATACTAGAAGCTTATTTGCTGACCCGTGCAAGATTAATTGTCCTTGAAGATGTTTTGGGCATGGAAATGGCTTCACGCGCACACACGGTGATGGCTTCTTGTGGCAGCATCCCGGTGCGCAGCGTCATCACCATTTTAAGTACAATAGCTTGGGGCAACCACTTGGTTGTTACAAATGTTATTAACAGAAAATCGATTTCACTCCTTGCTCGCTTTTGAATTCAAGACAGATCAGACTATGGCCCTCATTACGACCCTTGCGGAAATTGACTGACCGGACCGCAACAGCGTAAATAGCGTTTCCGCCATTGCACGAAGGAGCAAAGTGCGGCTAATTACGACCCATCGGGCACGAGCATTACGCCATGGCGGAATCCGAAAGGCTGCGATGGCGGAAATGACCCCAAAACGGCCCTTACCGCCGCCGTACGCTGCACCAGGTGCAATACCGCCACCCATCTTAGCGGTCACCGTAATGAGCGGGCACCGTAATGAGCGGGCACCGCAAATTACGGGCACCGTAAATATACGGAAACGGAAGTAAAAGCATGTGGCCGGAACGGGAAACAGCACGCCGCACAACTATAAAATCCGAATCCCAACACAACCATTAAAAATCCGACCCTGACACACATCCCAACCCGTTAGCAACCCCAGTTCAAAAAATAAATATGGGAAAGGTAGCCAAGAAAGCGTGTGATCGCAAGCGGCAGGTCCACTTCTCCCGAGAGGAACTGACCGTGCTGACCGAGACCCTGCAGGAAAATGGCGCCGTCGTCTTCTCCAGTCAAATGACCAGGACGGCCCTTGCCAACAAGAAGGCCATATGGGCCCTTGTGGCACAGCGCGTAAGTGCGGTGGGGACAACACCCCGCACGCCACAGCAATGTCGCAAGCGGTGGGACGACCTGCGGATCCGCGTACGCAGCATACTTTCTGCGAACAGGAACATCGCCACAGCTACCGGGGGGGGATCAGAGTCGCCCATCAAGTTGACCCCCTGGGAGGAGATCTGCGCCTCCACCATAGGAATGGAGAGCATAGAGGGAGTCGGAGGGATGGAGAAAGGAGTGCCGACATCCGGAGAATCAGGTAGGTTTGCCAAGAGAAACAATGCGAAATCCACAAACCACGAACATGTGCAGTACCATGTGACCCCATAGTGCAATACATACTTTGCCCTGACAGCGCCCTCTAAAAGTCAGAATGAATAAACAAATTAATCAAGATGCCATAAACAACCCCTACATGTGCAGCATGCACCCCCTAACTGCAGGCAGCCAAATGAATGCATCCTCAATCCACACGAAAATGAGACCACCTCCAAGGCCCAGTCCCATATCAGCCTCATGTACCACACCAATGCATTTGACACGTTGCCATTCCAAATCCGACAGACCCATAACTAACGCTCGCCCCTCTTTACTCCACCACAGGGTCCGATACCAACGACGAGCTGCAGGACACCCCTACCAGCACGCCTGCAAAGAGGGCCAGGACCAACGTCCCAAGAGCCTCCACCTCAGGTGCAAGGATCAAGACACGGCAGCAGCAGGAATCAAGTGCCAGCACACTGGAGGGGACTGCAACAGGCACCCCAGCAGCCAGCAAGTCCACAACCCCAGCACCACAGGTCCCCCCAAAGAACGTATCTGATGGCACTGCCTCTGGTGGTAGCAGCACCATAGGTGACACAGCTGTCATGCCAGCATGCTCCGACACGGAAAACAGTGCTGGCGACGTAGGTACCATCCATGACCTTTCCCAATCCCCCTGCATGTTCCATCCCCTACACCATGACGAAACCACGCAGGGGCACCCTGAAGACGACGACTGGCCAACCCCCACAAGTCCTGTGCCAAGGCAACATGTGTTGAGCAGCCCCCCTGTCACACCACCGCAAATGTCCATGGCCCAGCAGAGGCAACAGTCCCTCGACCTGCTGATCGAGCAACAGCAGGAAGCGTCCACGCTACTCAAGGACCATGCAAATGAATGCGGGGGTTCCAGGGCAGCCATGGAAACATCCACCGAGACACTCAGGGCACAAATAGAGAAAAGTAGTGAGAGCCTCAGGGGAGAAATGGAGAGAAGCACCGAGAGCCTGAGAGCACAAATGGAGAGAAGCACCGAGAGCCTGAGGGGGGAACTGCATGCGACGTCCAAAGACGTTTGTGCTGAACTTGCTGCTGTGCGCCGTGTGCTCTCGGAGCTCTCACAAACCCTCAGAGACATGCATGGACGCGAGCAGGCAGAGACGTCATCCGTGGCAAGTTCCGTCCAGGGCAGCCCCCAACGCAGATCTGGCAGGAACCTGCGCTCCACGGGCAGGGGTGCCCCTGATACCCGTAGAGGGGGCTTGCAATAGCGTCTACCCACGGGCAGCATGCATATCTGGACACTGGTGTTGGGGGGGGAGGAAGTAGGGTGGAGGGGGTGTGTTGGGCTTCACTGGGTGGCGGGTCCATAGGGTGTATGAATCAAATCACATTAACAATACAGCACTTCATTATCATCCAATGACATGTGTGGACATTGATATTTGCGTACGAGGCCTTCATAGGCGTACAGTCCACTATGTGCGTGTACTACACACACACAGTGCCACAGGTCCCCTTTCCGTGTAATAGGCACCATGCGTGGTTGCTAGAAGCATGCATCTATGATGCTCTGTCGGATTGCACGTGCATCCTGTGCCTCATGGACTCCCTGGCGTCCCTCCACATCCCCACCCTCATCATCATCATCTTCAGGTGCATGCAGTACAGCGTCAGGGGGCATGGGCACATTCCTACGTATGCACATGTTGTGCAGCATGACACATGCCATGACCATCTTAGAAACCCTCTCATGGCTGTACATGAGTGCCCCGCCAGACCTGCTGAGGCTGCGGAAACGAGCCTTCAGTAGGCCGAATGCCTGTTCAATGACCACACGGCTACGTGAGTGGGCATGGTTGTAGTCCTCCTCATGCTGGTTCTGTGGGTTCCGGATTGGTGTAAGGAGCCATCTCTTCAGTGGATACCCGGCATCACCTGTATGGGACGAATAAAGGGTGTCAGTGGAATGATAGTGCTAAGTAGCCCCCCCCCCTCCTGCAAGGTCATTGACGCATCAAATGGGCCACGATGTCATGCATGGAATGAGACTCACCGAGTAGCCAGGATCTGTGCCCTGCGTGTCGCTCCATGTAGCGTGGTATTCTTGTGTTCCTCAGGACCATAGAATCATGGGTAGATCCTGGAAATCTGGCACAACAATGCGTAAAGATCTTGTTGGAGTCACACACCATTTGCACATTGATTGAATGAAATTGTTTCCGGTTGCGGTACTGGACCTCCATGGCATGTGGGACAACCAATTCAACATGGGTGCAGTCGATGGCACCAATGCAACCCGGGATGCCGCCAAGTGCATGGAATCCCACCTTTGCGTTGGTAATCTCCTGGTACGTGCGTGGTAGTGTGATGTGGTCGTCGGCGTGCTTCAGGAGGGCATCGTGCACTTGGGAGAGTGTCCGTGAGAACAGTGGCTGTGAAATGCCATGCAACTGTCCCACTGTGTGCTGGTAGGTGCCTGTGGCCAGGAAGTGGAGTACAGACACCACCTTCAGTAGGGGTGGGATGGCGGTTGGGCTATCTATCATGCTCACGAGGTCAGCATGTGTCATGTCCACAATGGCGATTATGGTGTCCCGGTCCAAACGGTAGAGGGTGTGGATCTGCTCAGCAGTGAGGTTGAACGGATCAGCTCGGAGGCGTGGGATTGCGGGCCGCCTGCGTGGTGGTAGTGGCAGTGCTTGTGGGCCTTGCTGACCCTGCCTTGCCCTCCTCCTCCTCCTTCTCCTCCGTCTCCCCTGTGCGCCCGGTTGTTGTACCTGTTGTTGTTCGTCGTCTTCTTGTAGTTGTAGCACTTGCAGTGCTATCTGGTGCCCCAGGCCCAACATCGCTAGTCCTGCCGGTAGCATTTTGGAGTGGGAGTGGTTGTGGGAGGGGTTTGGGTCTGCTATATATGTGCTGTCGGCCTGTATGGCCTCCACCTGTGCTGATTGAATGAATCTGTGGCAGATGCAATCCCTTCTGGCCGAGCACGTCCCGCACGTAAGGCTGCATTTGGCCGCATGGCATCTTGGGGTTGGAATCATGTATCAAATCCCGATGGCAGTGTGATGTACTTTGACTGATTTTCATGCTATGCTCCCATTGTTACACATGCTATGATTGCAGCCGCTTACATACCTGTGAAGAGTCAGTGGTATGTAGGGCTCGATCGATGGCCGACCCTCATGCAGCACAGTATCGTACTTCACCGACGGGCGTGGCGTCCCATTTGTGATTGCAGCCAGTTAGCATTATGACACACAGCCGCACTACATTGATGTAATTGTGAATGCAAGCGTTCACAGAAGCCTTTTCGACGTAATGTTGCAAGTGAGGAATTCGAAGGCCAGGATTTTTGGTTGCGAAGTAGCGGTGAGGAGACGCCCACAGGTCTGCCTGGAAATGTAACGTTCTATTGTTGAATGTCCTTGGGACAGGGCCCATAACGAGCAAGCAATGAATGACATGAATTGAATGGGATGCGCAATAGCGTAGTGGACGATAAGGCAGGACGTTCCCAAGTCCATCTAGCTTCACGACACTACAGATCCGGCCAGGAGCACAGTGGTTTTTGCAGACTGCATTACGCACAGACGCGATGGAAGTTTCACATATTATGTGAGTGAATGTTCATGCGTTTTCATTGCGGGATGAGGGAATGATGAATGGATGCATGGACAGATGATTCCATTTAGGGTCTGCCATGTACATGTGTTTTTTGATTCAATCCCCTTCCCCTGCGCTATGTGATGCAAGGCTGCCATAGTGGGACTTACGTCTATCTGCCCTTGTCGGATCCTCCCTGTCTCGACGCGCCTTCATACACTTGTGTCTAGGCACGTTACTAATCCCATGTCATGGGTTCTATCTTGACGGACGCATGCACAGTAACCGACGTTGCCAATGGTGTATTAACCTCGATTGGTTTCGTTATGTATCGATACTGATTTAGGGGTGTGTATATTCCTTTGGAGTGGCCTAGCATGCATATGGGTGTGGATTTGGTGTGTTGAATGAAGATAGTGATGCATCATGTGTCATGTAGTGCAATCGGTTAATTTGTGTTTCATTTTGGTGACAGGTATCTCCTGCCCTATTGCAGATGCCATCTGTACGCCACTCCTCCAGATGGTTTTTACTCTCGACACCTGCAGCTTCGGGTGAATCAGTGGAGCAGCATTACGATCTTATGGGACGATCGCCAATGGGCCACATGCCCTTACGCTGTTCTGGTGGCTAGGTGCAACATTTCGGCCTTTCAGCTGGACTAGTGCCTGCCTCATGGGACGGACCTGCGGTTCTTGCCGCTTCCATGTTGCCTTTTGGAACGTTGATGTTGGCCCTGTGTGCCATGATGGTACAGGGCGTCACACAAGTGGAAGCTGGTCAATTATTGCAGATGCAGCCCTCGGTGATGATGGATGTTTTGGTGTTATTTTACAAATTGCTGTGAGGCCTTTGTCATTTGGATGTGCATTTAAATTGTATTCCGATATTTGGCGTGTTGCGTTATTCTTTGCAGGTGATGTGGCGATTTTCGATTTGTGGCGGTATGTATTGCGAGATGATCTGCATTGTGTTCCACCTTCTGAGTTGAGTTGTGTGGTACAGTACTGGCCGCTTTTGCCTACGTAGCACAGTGTGGTCACGGATAGGGGCTGCCATTGTGACTGTTTACATGATGTGCTGTTCAGGGGCGGGGGATTGGCTTTTGGCCGACTGGTGCCTGTCAGCCAGGTCGATTGATGGTATGATGGGATGTTCAGAATGTGGCTGGTCACAGGTGCCTGTGTTTGCGTGCGTTTGTTGGAGGGGGACTGGGGTCATGTCCATTGGAATAGCTTCTGTATTCATGCCATCTGTGCCCTGCAGCTCCCATCGGCCCCTCTTGGGATGTGCCTGGCTGCTCAGTCACTCTGCCAACTTGTGTGGTACATGCTTCTGCTGATGGTTGGTTTGTTTACTGGCAAGAGTACAGGTCTGGTGCAATCCCCCTCAGGATGCTGTTTTGGATGTTGCCTTGCGCTGGTGGCAAGCGATGGGGGACTACTGTTGTTTTGTGTCATGTGTTCTTGATTTCCATTTTGATGTCTTGTACCTTCACATGCCTGTGCTGCATCAGTACGGCTATGGTGAAATGCCGTACATGGATGCCCACTCACGGGGCGCTTCGAACACCTGCATGCATTTCTACGTTGGCATGCATGGGTGAATTGTAGATTTCACTGGTTGCATGGTGTGAGTACATTGCGCCTGCCAGGAGTTGTGCAATGTGGCCAGGGAGTGGAGTACAGGCACTCAGTGGGCCATTTACGGTTGGTTCACGATGCCGTATTTCTAGCCATGGCGGAATGGTCCATTCCGCCATGCCTGATGGCGTTAGGTACATGTCCGCTAGGGTCGGAATTGCCGTACCGTTGCACCATGGTGGTGTTTGCGGTTTGGCATGGTGCGCGCGCGCGTGCTTAGTGCAGTTAGCGTTGGCGTTCACTACGGTGTCGCTAATGGCTTCGTACTTTGCGGTGACGGGTCATAGTCGCACCGAGCGCTTTTCGATGGCGGTATTGCATTTCCGCCATCGTTTTCCCCTTTCCGCCAGGGTCGTAATGAGGGCCTATGTAATTGGTGATTATTTAAATACGCTATCACCCCAGATCACTGTTGTTAGTGAGTAATGCTCATATTTACCACAGTAAACAAACTTTTTAACACAGAAACACAGAATTACCTGATGAAAAATAATATTACTTTTGCCTAGAGCCCTCAGACCCTCAGCCAGCAGACAGCCGACAGCACTTCCTCCAAATGCACGCACGCCAAATGCGCACAGCTCGTTGTTTAGGAGGATTATGGGAGAAAGGGGCGGAGCTTGGGCTTGTCGTTATAAAAATGAGTAAAATAAGAAGGTATATTATATAAATAATACTGCAAAAGTGTGTCCTTGATAAATGCTATAAGAGTCTCTTTTTTCATCTGTATCTTTACCAAGTCAAAAGTTGTAGTTCAGCATCCACAAAGAAACGGGCATTCGAGCTCCTCCACAGCCAACAGCACTTCTCAAAAGCACTTCCTCCAAATGCGCGCTAGCCAAATGTGCGCGGCTTGTTGTTTAAGAGGATTATGGGAGAAGGGGGCGGAGCTTAAGCTTGTCGTTCAAGTCAAAAGTTGTAGTTCAGCATCCACAAAGAAACGGGCATTCGAGCTCCTCCACAGCCAACAGCACTTCTCAAAAGCACTTCCTCCAAATGCGCGCGAGCCAAATGCGCGCGAGCCAAATGCGCGCGGCTTGTTGTTTAAGAGGATTATGGGAGAAGGGGGCGGAGCTTAGGCTTGTCGTTCAAGTCAAAAGTTGTAGTTCAGCATCCACAAAGAAACAGGCATTCGAGCTCCTCCACAGCCAATAGCACTTCTCAAAAGCACTTCCTCCAAATGCACGCGAGCCAAATGCGCGCGGCTTGTTGTTTAAGAGGATTATGGGAGAAGGGGGCGGAGCTTAGGCTTGTCGTTCAAGTCAAAAGTTGTAGTTCAGCATCCACAAAGAAACGGGCATTCGAGCTCCTCCACAGCCAACAGCACTTCTCAAAAGCACTTCCTCCAAATGTGCGCGAGCCAAATGCGCGCGGCTTGTTGTTTAAGAGGATTATGGGAGAAGGGGGCGGAGCTTAGGCTTGTCGTTCAAGTCAAAAGTTGTAGTTCAGCATCCACAAAGAAACGGGCATTCGAGCTCCTCCACAGCCAACAGCACTTCTCAAAAGCACTTCCTCCAAATGGGTATGTTTATCCTTTCGAATAGTTCCAGACACACTTCAGCCCAGAGTTCTAGCTGTTGTTTGATAGTGATGTTTGTGAGTCCATCGGGGCCTGGCGCCCTGGAACAGTTTGCCTTTAATATTATCTCCGCAATATCATCTTTTGAAAAGGTTAATGCCCAAGATGTTTCGTTTAAGGCAGGTGGTATTATGATGTCTTTCTCTTTACCATATAATTCCGCGAAATGTGCTGTCCACTCTGCCTCAGTTACCAGGCAGGTTTGCAATACCGTTTGAGGCGCCTCTGTGTTATTAATGACGTGCCAAAGTTCTCCACACAGTTTTTGTTTTTCAATATCCTCAGCATTTCCTTGGCATCGTGTTGCAGCATTAGATGTTTGTGTCCTTTTAACCAGTATTTATTATTTTGCTTCACAGCACGATTTCTTAGTGTTCTTAGTTGTATATTTAATTGTTTATTCTTACGAATCTCAGTTCGCATCTGGCGCTTTCGTCTCAGTACTTCCAGGTCAAAACAGTGTGTGCGTACAAAGTTCAAATGATGAGACCTGTATTTTTAGGTTTAAAATGCATAAGCAATGGTCTGTATTCAAGGGACAAACTCCCCAACCTAAATTGTTTTGAAAAATTGGAGACCTCAGTTTCATCCAACTTCAATCTTACTCTACTTGACTGTACGTTGACTTTCCTTGATCATGTGGAGCCTAATTGTATGTCAGCAGTTAAAAGCTCCATCTTCAACATTTCATGGTCGCTATTACACATTTTAGTAACCTTCATGGATTTCGCTCTCGAATAAAGGGCGTCCGATATAAAGATGTAGTCAATGGTGGACGTCTGGTCACCGCGACGCCAAGTTGGACTAGGTGGTATGTCGCCAAGTGTGCATCCATTTAACATCTGTATGTTACATGCATTAAATTCCTCAAGCCATTCATTTGCTAAGAGCGTTTTTTCAGCTTTCAATGGCTTGAAGTAATCTAAATTTAGATCTCCGTAAATTATTATACTTGCACAGTTTTTAGTTTCCAGTAGACTGTCAAGAATTGTCGATGCTTGGTCTACAAACAAGTGAGTTCCTGCTCTGTCATGATTCCAATACAGATTTATTACTGTTATATGATCAGTGAAGTTCATCGATAAGTCAATCTTTCCTATCGTAGACACTTGGATGTAAGGCGAATGATTTGTGGTGTTTATAATGCGATAACCAGATGATAGCCTAATGAGCGTTAATAGTCCAGCCATAGGACGCCCCTTCTCTGTCCTAATGGCTGGATTAAGTGCAAGCTCGAAATCCAACACAACAGTTAAATGGGACATCCATGTCTCTTGTAAGCAAATAATCTGTAGATCTTGCAGCCAGTTTGAATTGAGCAGATGTATAAAGCCCCTAGTATTCCAGGAGGCATGTGTGCATACGTGAATATTTTCCTCCCTCTGGCATTATCTCTGATGTTTGCTGTCAAAGACTTTGCGAACCATTGCCATTCGCCTTTTTGTTCCGTAGTATCAGAATTTCTTATGACGGATTCCTCCCTGTCGTTGGCACAGTTGGTGCCTTTTATGTTTATTCTGATTTTGTCCATGGTATGCCTTTGAACTCTTGTTCCAGTTCAGTGAACAATACAGTATGTGCCCCAGGCTTTAGTGTTCGATTTGGCATCTGTACCTCATTTTTCAGAAAGATAGATTCTCTCACTGCATCTACTGAAAGGCCGGGCCAGTTCTTAGAGTCCGAGGACAACTGTAAATCCTTGTCTGATTGTACTATTGTGGAGGAATTAGCAGAATATTCAGACTTTGTATGCACTGTTTCCTCTAGTTTATATGTATTGAAGCCCAATGACAATGACATCTGTTGCCTCTAGAATGGGTGCTGCAATTATGTTTGATGCCAAGTGCAGCACCACTTTATTGTTGCGCCTTTCATCTGGAAACTCTACGATTTTTACGTCGTTTGAGTTAATCGCACGTTGGCGGGGGACGTGATGCAGTAATTTTATCACGTTGGCTTGATTAAGGATCAACTTATCACCTGAGTCAACTCTCTCTAACATGATCTTGTACACCAGGTAACGCTCTACGAGACTCACTGCTTCAGACCCTTTAGTAATCATGAAGTTGTGACTAGTTGGATTCAATGTTTGTCTTTGCTTCGTTGTTAGGAGTGACCTTCCTTTTGATACCATTTGTCGGTTAGTGAGAGCACTCACCACACCATCATGGACGATGTTTGTCGGCATTTGTGTGACCTTTAGAATGCCAGTGACTTGCTTTTGTGTGTTTGCGCTTATCAATTCTCTTTTTTCTTGTAAGGTGACAAACGCAGGACTCACGGCGACCTGCTCGGTCAACGTCGAGTCGTCAGGCTCTGAGGTTATTGAGCATGATCTTCCACTATTAAGTTCGGGTGTAATGCTCGTCGAACTTGTCACAAGGCTCATCTGAGACATAGGTAAGTCTTGGCGGGTTACGCCCGCGTGAGTCGCCTTAATCATAAAGTCACCATGGATTTCTGAAAAATTGGGATCATTAGGTCCATTGTTCGACTCGGTCGTTAACACCGTCCTCTCAATGTCAACGTATTCTGAATCTTCATAAGTGGACATGTTCAGAAGCTCATCTGGAATGTCCTCTGAGTGGTCGTCCATGTGTAACATCTCATCCTCATGAGTTTTTCAGGCAAGACATCTTTAGTTTTCTTGTTCTTGATGGTCTGCAAGTGCGAACATGTGTTTGTGGCATCAGGCTTTGCCAACAGGTGTATCACTTTGATGTTCCTCAAGAATTTTCTTGCGCCGGTTGCGTGTGTGTTTTTTTCGCCCTGGTAGATTTTTAGTTTTCTTTTCTTGGATCTGCGTTCACTGTTTTGGCTTCCCAATTTCCTGAGGGGCGTGAGCTAGTCCGTTGAAAATGGCGAAGACCCCTGCTGTTTCACTGTGGGGTCAGCCACAGATGGTTCATCAATGCAGTTATCCGGAACATGATTTTGAGCTAACGAAGATCCAGCTTCTTGTTCATTTAAATGTGCTGGGTTAGTGTGATTTCTGGCTTGCTGAAAAGCAGTGTTAAATGAGATCTCAGCAATATTTTCAGTTGGTAAGTTGTCAGGTGCAAGACCACCATCAATTATAATTATCTGCGGATCTTCAATCGGTTTCAACTTTTCTGCTCCACTCCCTGCACTAAGTGCCGGTGGGACAACGCACGACTCTGGCTCTGTGTTGTTTTGCTTCAGGCCTTTAACAGCAGTATTTGTAACTGATTTGCAATTATTGACATCCTCAACACCCATTTTGTGTGGTGCAGTCCGTATGTTTGGCGACAAGCTTGGGGAGTTTAATGACACACACAGTGTTTGTGTGTTCAATGCTGCCTCTGTGTGGTTATGTCTGAATAGGGCCAGTGCGTCTTTTGCTACTTCCGCAAGCATTTTTTGTCAAGACTGTCGCTGCGCTTTTGTTCGCTTGCAAGTTTGAGTGATGCCACCAACATGTCTGTCACTTCGTCCTGTCTGCTGTTATGCCGGTCATATAGCTCTTCTAGGTGTAAGAGTTTCAAATTCATGAATGCCACGAGGGTCGTCAGGTCCTTTGTACTTTCGTTGATGGTCTCATATCGTTTAGCAGAGGGCGCAAGTGAAATTGCCATTGAAGTGATGAAGATGGCTTGCCACTCGTTTATGGGCACATGGTTGCATATGACCGGACGAGTTCTTATAACGTTGTTTTATTCTTTTCCGAATCGTTCGTTCCTTGTGGGGTCAGTCTTAGCCCTCCTTACTTTAGGGAAGGGACAATCCATGAATGAAGAGTCTGCTGTTGAACTGTCGTCGGAATCTGACACATCACTAGAGTGCAGCTGCAATCTTTCCTTTATTTGAGGACATGCTTGAGGGTAAATGTTCACTTTGTTGCTGATCCTTTTTTGAGCATTAGGCAGCGTGCAAGGAGAGCCTTGTGTTCGCTCGCCATTTAGCGTCGCTTCTGTCAGTCTCATGCGTTTATTGCACGATCGCCCACATGTCTTCATTTGTGTCCGTGAGTTGTTGGTTCTTTCTCTTTAAGCGTGCTGTCCCATTTAGCTCACCGTCTGAGTTCATCACTTGCAACTGTTGTGTGATGCCAGCTTTGTTAATGAAACCAAGATTTTCATGACATTGTTCACGACTTCTAGTGAGTTCCTCTTATCAGGTCTCCCCTCACCCAGACTAGAGCTGTTCACTTCAGGTGTTCCTGGTAAGGGCACTATGACAAAGACGTCCTCAGGCGGCTCTATGTCGATAGAGTTGATACCCACATGGGTGGACGTCGGCACCGTTTTAGGACTACTTGCTTCAGAGATGATGCCCCCCCACTTGACTGTTGGACACCATGTAACTTTTTATCCATGTGCTGTCGTTTTCATTTTCTAAAACGTCATTCTGAGTTAGATTACAACATTTGATAATGCACCTGCTTCTGGGCACCATCGCGACACTGGTCACAAAACAAAGCTCAGCCCCCCACTTTGGTGCCTGGAGTCCCATTGTTCCCTCCGCGAATCACGCCAGCTCGCGCAGAGAGTGAGGCTGCATGAGGGCCAGCCCCCCACACTCTCGCCTTCCTCGGAGCCACAGCACTTCAGGTCAGGCAAGACCCCTGGGGCGCGGGCACTTTGCGCTGCGGCTTTGGACCGGGGCTTCAGCAATGTCTACCTTGGCCCAATCCCATGACCGTAGCGCTCGCAGAGTTCGCAGCACTCGGCGATGACAGTGGCTGCTGCGTTATGTGCCTCAGCGGCATCAGTCAGTCCATGTGGTGCAGTGGGAAAGGTGCATGACGCGTGCAATGGAGGATCTCCCAGATCAGATGCGCAAGAGACTCACACCTGCTTCTATTTCTTCATTCCTCGCCTTACGCTTTCTTTGGGCACGAGTCTGTGGGGAAGAAAAGGAAACACGCTCCCGCTCTAATTCCACGAGAGTCGCCCTTTCACAGACACGTGTGTCTTTAGAGTAGAGACGTGGCACTCTGCCGCCACTGGCACTCGCCAAACCGTGAGACCTCGGACTTGCTCCACAGGGCTTACCCATATTATTTGGGAACATTGCTTTCTTTCTTGTAAATCTTATCCCACACCCTTTCGTATTAGCTGTAAGGATTGATAATAGTTTGTTTTTTAGTATAGGCCCTTTTTTATTTGACAAGACGCCACTAGGACTGCCTTATTTTTCATTTGATGGTCATACCTTATTGCCATCTTAGATTTAGTTTAAATTACGCGTTTTTCCACCCTACCTATACACTTCAATAAACCCCCTTGAACTGTGATGACTTGTGTCCGTCTATTCTTGATACCATGTCATCCTTACATATGTTGCAAGGTCCCTGAGTCCTGGGAAATGGATGGCTGCCTCATGCTATCCCTCATGCTATCGCGTGTCAGCAGAGCACTGGCTTTGCACGCTGCTTAGCATGCTCACCTTAATGGCAGGACGGTGGCCATCCGGGCACAGTTGGAGTCTGCCCCACCTCCCGAGGTGTCAGCTAGCCTGGCGGTTTGACCCTCTCAAAGGCAGACAATGTCTGGATGTATAGTGGAGAGTTCTGAAAGGCACCACACCGACATGCATCATTGAAGTACCCATTAACTCTTCTCACTACCTTGTGTGTAACGGGTGTCCGGTGGATGTCAAGCTCTACAGCCAGTGGAACAGTGGAGTCCTGCGGAGACCAGGCACTGAGCCACGTTAACAGAGAAGTCCCACTGAGGGGAAGACCTGCAGCCAGTGTGACAGGAGAGTTTCAAGGAGGCCAGGCTCTGAAGTCAGAGTAACTGCAGAGACCCTTGCAGGCAAGACAGTGCAGCCAATGTGACAGGAGATCCCAAAGGAGGCCAGGCTCGGCAGCCAGTATAACCTGGGAGACCCGGTGTGACTGGGGGAAAGGGGTGCAGTGTGGAAGCCAGGCTCTGCAGCCAGTGTGACAGGGGAATCCCACGGAGGCCAGCCTCTGCAGCCAGTGTAACAGGAGGGTACCATGGAGGCCGGGCTCTGCAGCCATTGTGACATGGGAGTCTCACAGAGGCAAGCCTCTGCAGCCAGTGTGACAGGGGAATCCCACAGAGGCCAGCCTCTGCAGCCAGTGTGACAGAGGAAGTCCCACAGAGGTCAACCTCTGCAGCCAGTGTGACAGAGGAAGTCCCACAGAGGTCAACCTCTGCAGCCAGTGTGACAGGAGAGTGCCATGGAGGCCGGGCTCTGCAGCCAGTGTGACAGGGGAGTCCCACAAAGGCCAGCCTCTGCAGCCAGTGTGACAGGAGAGTGCCATGGAGGCCGGGCTCTGCAGCCATAGTGACAGGGGAGTCCCACAGAGGCAAGCCTCTGCAGCCAGTGAGACAGGAGAGTGCCAAGGAGACCGGGCTCTGCAGCCTGTGTGATGGGGTAGTCCCACAGAGGCCAGCCTTTGCAGTCAGTGTAACAGGAGAGTGCCAAGGAGGCTGGGCTGTGCCGCCAGTGTGACAGGGGAATCCCAAAGAGGCCAGCCTCTGCAGCCAGTGTGAAGGGGGAGTCCCAGAGAAGCCAACCTCTGCAGCCAGTGTAACAGGAGAGTGTCATGGAGGCCGGGCTCTGCAGTCAGTGTAACAGGAGAGTGCTATGGAGGCCGGGCTCTGTAGCCAGTGTAAGGGGAGTATCATGGAGGCCAGCAGGCTTTGCAGCCAGTGACGTTACACTAGGCAATTGTAACAGGGGAGTGACATGGAGGCCGGGCTCTTCAGTCAGTGTGACAGTGGAGTCCCACAGAGGCCTGGCTTTACAGCCAGTGTGACAGGAGAGTGCCATGGAAGTCGGGCTCTACAGCTAGTGTGACAGGGGAGTGCCACAGAGGCCAGCTTCTGCAGCCAGTGTGACAGGAGAGTGCCATGGAGGCCGGGCTCTGCAGCCAGTGTGATAGGAGAGTGTCCTATGGAGGCCGGGCTCTGCAGCCAGTGTGACAGGAGAGTGCCATGGAGGCCGGGTTCTGCATCCTGTGTGACAGGAGAGTGCCATGCAGGCTAGACTCTGCAGCCAGTGTGACAGGAGAGTGCCATAGAGGCCGGGCTCTGCAGCCAGTGTGACAGGAGAGTGCCATGGAGGCCGGGCTCTGCAGACAGTGTGACAGGAGAGTGCCACGGAGGCCAGGCTTTGCAGCCAGTGTGACAGGGGATTGCCATGGAGGCCGGGCTGTGCAGCCAGTGTGACAGGAGAGTGCCACGGAGGCCGGGCTCTGCAGCCAGTGTGACAGGGGAGTGCCACGGAGGCCAGGCTCTGCAGCCAGTGTGACAGGGCAGTGTCACAGAGGCCAGGCTCTGCAGCCAGTGTAACAGGAGAGTGCCATGGAGGCCGGGCTCTGTAGACAGTGTGACAGGAGAGTGCCACAGAGGCCAGGATTTGCAGCCAATCTGACAGGGGAGTTCCATGGAGGCCAGGCTTTGAAGCCAGTGTGACAGGAGAGTGCCAAGGAAGCCAGGCTCTGCAGTCTTTGTGACAGGGGAGTGCCATGGAGGCCGGGCTCTGCAGCCAGTGTGACAGAAGAGTGCCATGGTGGCCAGACTCTGCAGCCAGTGTGACAGGAGAGTGCCATGGAGGCCGGGCTCTGCAGCCAGTGTGAAAGGAGATTGCCATGGAGGCCGGGCTCTGCAGCCTGCGTGACAGGAGAGTGCCATGGTGGTTGGGCTCTACACCCAGTGTGACAGGAGAGTGCCATGGAGGCAGGCCGGGCTCTGCAGCCAGTGTGACAGGGGAATTGCAGCCAGCGTGACATGAGAGTGCCATGGAAGTCAGGCTCTACAGCTAGTGTGACAGGGGAGTGCCACAGAGGCCAGCTTCTGCAGCCAGTGTGACAGGAGAGTGCCATGGAGGCCGGGCTCTGCAGCCAGCGTGATAGGAGAGTGTCCTATGGAGGCCGGGCTCTGCAGCCAGTGTGACAGGAGAGTGCCATGAAGGTAAGCCGGGCTCTGCAGCCACTGTGACAGGGGAGTGCCATGGAGGCCAGGCTCTGCAGCCAGTGTGATAGGAGGGTGCCATGGAGGCCGGGCTCTGCAGCCAGTGTGACAGGAGGGTGCCATGGAGGCCGGGCTCTGCAGCCAGTGTGACAGGAGGGTGCCATGGAGGCCGGGCTCTGCAGCCAGTGTGACAGGAGGGTGGCATGGAGGCTGGGCTCTGCAGCCAGTGTGACAGGAGGGTGCCATGGAGGCTGGGCTCTGCAGCCAGTGTGACAGAAGGGTGCCACGGAAGCTGGGCTTTGCAGCCAGTGTGACAGGGGAGTGCCATGGAGGCCGGGCTCTGTGAAAGTGTGACAGGGGAGTACCACGGAGGCCAGGCTCTGCAGCCAGTGTAACAGGAGAGTGCCATGGAGGCCGGGCTCTGCAGCCAGTGTGACAGGAGAGTGCCATGGAGGCTGGGCTCTGCAGCCAGTGTGACAGAAGGGTGCCACGGAAGCTGGGCTTTGCAGCCAGTGTGACAGGGGAGTGCCATGGAGGCCGGGCTCTGTGAAAGTGTGACAGGGGAGTGTCACAGAGGCCAGGCTCTGCAGCCAGTGTAACAGGAGAGTGCCATGGAGGCCGGGCTCTGCAGACAGTGTGACAGGAGAGTGCCACGGAGGCCAGGATTTGCAGCCAATCTGACAGGGGAGTGCCATGGAGGCTAGGCTTTGCAGCCAGTGTGACAGGAGAGTGCCATGGAAGCCGGGCTCTGCAGTCTTTGTGACAGGGGAGTGCCATGGAGGTCGGGCTCTGCAGCCAGTTTGACAGAAGAGTGCCATGGTGGCCAGACTCTGCAGCCAGTGTGACAGGAGAGTGCCATGGAGGCCGGGCTCTGCAGCCTGTGTGACAGGAGAGTGCCATGGTGGCTGGGCTCTACAGCCAGTGTGACAGGAGAGTGCCATGGATGTAGGCCAGGCTCTGCAGCCAGTGTGACAGGGGAGTTGCAGCCAGCGTGACACGCGAGTGCCATGGAAGTCGGGCTCTGCAGCCTGTGTGACAGGAGAGTACCATGGAGGTAGGCCGGGCTCTGCAGCCAGTGTGAAAGGGGAGTTGCAGCCAGCGTGACATGAGAGTGCCATGGAAGTCAGGCTCTACAGCTAGTGCGACAGGGGAGTGCCACAGAGGCCAGCTTCTGCAGCCAGTGTGACAGGAGAGTGCCATGGAGGCCGGGCTCTGCAGCCTGTGTGACAGGAGAATGCCATGAAGGTAAGCCTGGCTCTGCAGCCAGTGTGACAGGGGAGTTGCAGCCAGTGTGATAGGAGAGTGCCATGGAGGCCGGGCTCTGCGCAGCCAGTGTGACAGGGGAGTGCCATGGAGGCCAGGCTCTGCAGCCAGTGTGACAGGAGGGTGCCATGGAGGCCGGGCTCTGCAGCCAGTGTGACAGGAGGGTGCCATGGAGGCCGGTCTCTGCAGCCAGTGTGACAGGAGGGTGGCATGGAGGCTGGGCTCTGCAGCCAGTGTGACAGGAGGGTGCCATGGAGGCCGGGCTCTGCAGCCAGTGTGACAGGGGAGTGCCATGGAGGCCGGGCTCTGGAGCCAGTGTGACAGGAGAGTGCCACCGAGGCCGGGCTCTGCAGCCAGTGTGACAGGGGAGTGCCACGGAGGCCAGGCTCTGCAGCCAGTGTGACAGGGGAGTGTCACAGAGGCCAGGCTCTGCAGCCAGTGTAACAGGAGAGTGCCATGGAGGCCGGGCTCTGCAGACAGTGTGACAGGAGAGTGCCATGGAGGCCAGGCTTTGCAGCCAGTGTGACAGGAGAGTGCCATGGTGGCCAGACTCTGCAGCCAGTGTGACAGGAGAGTGCCATGGAGGCCGGGCTCTGCAGTCTTTGTGACAGGGGAGTGCCATGGAGGTCGGGCTCTGCAGCCAGTTTGACAGAAGAGTGCCATGGAGGCCAGACTCTGCAGCCAGTGTGACAGGAGAGTGCCATGGAGGCCGGGCTCTGCAGCCTGTGTGACAGGAGAGTGCCATGGTGGCTGGGCTCTACAGCCAGTGTGACAGGAGAGTGCCATGGATGTAGGCCAGGCTCTGCAGCCAGTGTGACAGGGGAGTTGCAGACAGCGTGACACGAGAGTGCCATGGAAGTCGGGCTCTGCAGCCTGTGTGACAGGAGAGTACCATGGAGGTAGGCCGGGCTCTGCAGCCAGTGTGACAGGGGAGTTGCAGCCAGCGTGACATGAGAGTGCCATGGAAGTAAGGCTCTACAGCTAGTGTGACAGGGGAGTGCCACAGAGGCCAGCTTCTGCAGCCAGTGTGACAGGAGAGTGCCATGGAGGCCGGGCTCTGCAGCCTGTGTGACAGGAGAGTGCCATGAAGGTAAGCCGGGCTCTGCAGCCAATGTGACAGGGGAGTTGCAGCCAGTGTGATAGGAGAGTGCCATGGAGGCCGGGCTCTGCAGCCAGTGTGACAGGGGAGTGCCATGGAGGCCAGGCTCTGCAGCCAGTGTGACAGGAGGGTGCCATGGAGGCTGAGCTCTGCAGCCAGTGTGACAGGAGGGTGCCATGGAGGCCGGGCTCTGCAGCCAGTGTGACAGGAGGGTGGCATGGAGGCTGGGCTCTGCAGCCAGTGTGACAGGAGGGTGCCATGGAGGCCGGGCTCTGCAGCCAGTGTGACAGGAGGGTGCCACGGAGGCCGGGCTTTGCAGCCAGTGTGACAGGGGAGTGCCATGGAGGCCGGGCTCTGGAGCCAGTGTGACAGGAGAGTGCCACCGAGGCCAGGCTCTGCAGCCAGTGTGACAGGGGAGTACCACGGAGGCCAGGCTCTGCAGCCAGTGTGACAGGGGAGTGTCACAGAGGCCAGGCTCTGCAGCCAGTGCAACAGGAGAGTGCCATGGATGCCAGGCTCTGCAGACAGTGTGAAAGGAGAGTGCCACGGAGGCCAGGATTTGCAACCAATCTGACAGGGGAGTGCCATGGAGGCCAAGCTTTGCAGCCAGTGTGACAGGAGAGTGCCATGGAAGCCGGGCTCTGCAGTCTTTGTGACAGGGGAGTGCCATGGAGGTCGGGCTCTGCAGCCAGTTTGACAGAAGAGTGCCATGGTGGCCAGACTCTGCAGCCAGTGTGACAGGAGAGTGCCATGGAGGCCGGGCTCTGCAGCCTGTGTGACAGGAGAGTGCCATGGGGGCTGGGCTCTACAGCCAGTGTGACAGGAGAGTGCCATGGAGGTAGGCCATGCTCTGCAGCCAGTGTGACAGGGGAGTTGCGGCCAGTGTGACACGAGAGTGCCATGGAAGTCGGGCTCTGCAGCCTGTGTGACAGGAGAGTACCATGGAGGTAAGCCGGGCTCTGCAGCTCGTGTGACAGGGGAGTTGCAGCCAGTATGATAGGAGAGTGCCATGGAGGCCGGGCTCTGCAGCCAGTGTGACAGGGAAGTGTCATGGAGGCCGGGCTCTGCAGCCAGTGTGATAGGAGGGTGCCATGGAGGCCGGGCTCTGCAGCCAGTGTAACAGGAGGGTGCCATGGAGGCCGGGCTCTGCAGCCAGTGTGACAGGAGGGTGGCATGGAGGCTGGGCTCTGCAGCCAGTGTGACAGGGGAGTGCCATGGAGGCCAGGCTCTGCAGCCAGTGTGACAGGAGGGTGCCATGGAGGCTGGGCTCTGCACCCAGTGTGACAGGAGGGTGCCATGGAGGCCGGGCTCTGCAGCCAGTGTGACAGGATTGTGGCATGGAGGCCGGGCTCTGCAGCCAGTGTGACAGGAGGGGGCCATGGAGGCCGGGCTCTGCAGCCAGTGTGACAGGAGGGTGCCACTGAGGCCGGGCTTTGCAGCCAGTGTGACAGGGGAGTGCCATGGAGCCCGGGCTCTGGAGCCAGTGTGACAGGAGAGGGCCATGGAGGCCGGGCTCTGCAGCCAGTGTGACAGGGGAGTGCCACGGAGGCCAGGCTCTGCAGCCAGTGTGACAGGGGAGTGTCACAGAGGCCAGGCTCTGCAGCCAGTGTAACAGGAGAGTGCCATGGAGGCCGGGCTCTGCAGACAGTGTGACAGGAGAGTGCCACGGAGGCCAGGATTTGCAGCCAATCTGACAGGGGAGTGCCACGGAGGCCAGGCTTTGCAGCCAGTGTGACAGGAGAGTGCCATGGAGGCCGGGCTCTGGAGCCAGTTTGACAGGAGAGTGCCATGGAGGCCGGGCTCTGCAGCCTGTGTGACAGGAGAGTGCCATGGTGGCTGGGCTCTACAGCCAGTGTGACAGGAGAGTGCCATGGAGGTAGGCCAGGTTCTGCAGCCAGTGTGACAGGGGAGTTGCAGCCAGTGTGACACGAGAGTGCCATGGAAGTCGGGCTCTGCAGCCTGTGTGACAGGAAAGTACCATGGAGGTAAGCCGGGCTCTGCAGCCCGTGTGACAGGGGAGTTGCAGCCAGTGTGACAGGGGAGTGTCATGGAGGCCCGGGCTCTGCAGCCAGTGTGATACGAGGGTACCATGGAGGCCGGGCTCTGCAGCCAGTGTGACAGGAGGGTGACATGGAGGCCGGGCTCTGCAGCCAGTGTGATAGGAGGGTGCCGTGGAGGCCGGGCTCTGCAGCCAGTGTGACAGGAGGGTGGCATGGAGGCCAGGCTCTGCAGCCAGTGTGACAGGAGGGGGCCATGGAGGCCGGGCTCTGCAGCCAGTGTGACAGGAGGGTGCCACTGAGGCCGGGCTTTGCAGCCAGTGTGACAGGGGAGTGCCATGGAGCCCGGGCTCTGGAGCCAGTGTGACAGGAGAGTGCCACTGAGGCCGGGCTCTGCAGCCAGTGTGACAGGGGAGTGCCACGGAGGCCAGGCTCTGCAGCCAATCTGTCAGGGGAGTGCCATGGAGGCCAGGCTTTGCAGCCAGTGTGACAGGAGAGTGCCATGGAGGTCGGGCTCTGCAGCCTGTGTGACAGGAGAGTGCCATGGTGGCTGGGCTCTACAGCCAGTGTGACAGGAGAGTGCCATGGAGGTAGGCCAGGTTCTGCAGCCAGTGTGACAGGGGAGTTGCAGCCAGTGTGACACGAGAGTGCCATGGAAGTCGGGCTCTGCAGCCTGTGTGACAGGAAAGTACCATGGAGGTAAGCCGGGCTCTGCAGCCCGTGTGACAGGGGAGTTGCAGCCAGTGTGATAGGAGAGTGCCATGGAGGCCGGGCTCTGCAGCCAGTGTGACAGGGGAGTGTCATGGAGGCCGGGCTCTGCAGCCAGTGTGATACGAGGGTACCATGGAGGCCGGGCTCTGCAGCCAGTGTGACAGGAGGGTGACATGGAGGCCGGGCTCTGCAGCCAGTGTGACAGGAGAGTGCCATGGAGGCCGGGCTCTGCAGCCAGTGTGAAAGGAGATTGCCATGGAGGCCGGGCTCTGCAGCCTGTGTGACAGGAGAGTGCCATGGTGGCTGGGCTCTACATCCAGTGTGACAGGAGAGTGCCATGGAGGCAGGCCGGGCTCTGCAGCCAGTGTGACAGCGGAATTGCAGCCAGCGTGACATGAGAGTGCCATGGAAGTCAGGCTCTACAGCTAGTGTGACAGGGGAGTGCCACAGAGGCCAGCTTCTGCAGCCAGTGTGACAGGAGAGTGCCATGGAGGCCGGGCTCTGCAGCCAGCGTGATAGGAGAGTGTCCTATGGAGGCCGGGCTCTGCAGCCAGTGTGACAGGAGAGTGCCATGAAGGTAAGCCGGGCTCTGCAGCCACTGTGACAGGGGAGTGCCATGGAGGCCAGGCTCTGCAGCCAGTGTGATAGGAGGGTGCCATGGAGGCCGGGCTCTGCAGCCAGTGTGACAGGAGGGTGCCATGGAGGCCGGGCTCTGCAGCCAGTGTGACAGGAGGGTGCCATGGAGGCCGGGCTCTGCAGCCAGTGTGACAGGAGGGTGGCATGGAGGCTGGGCTCTGCAGCCAGTGTGACAGGAGGGTGCCATGGAGGCTGGGCTCTGCAGCCAGTGTGACAGAAGGGTGCCACGGAAGCTGGGCTTTGCAGCCAGTGTGACAGGGGAGTGCCATGGAGGCCGGGCTCTGTGACAGTGTGACAGGGGAGTGCCACGGAGGCCAGGCTCTGCAGCCAGTGTGACAGGGGAGTGTCACAGAGGCCAGGCTCTGCAGCCAGTGTAACAGGAGAGTGCCATGGAGGCCGGGCTCTGCAGACAGTGTGACAGGAGAGTGCCACGGAGGCCAGGATTTGCAGCCAATCTGACAGGGGAGTGCCATGGAGGCTAGGCTTTGCAGCCAGTGTGACAGGAGAGTGCCATGGAAGCCGGGCTCTGCAGTCTTTGTGACAGGGGAGTGCCATGGAGGTCGGGCTCTGCAGCCAGTTTGACAGAAGAGTGCCATGGTGGCCAGACTCTGCAGCCAGTGTGACAGGAGAGTGCCATGGAGGCCGGGCTCTGCAGCCTGTGTGACAGGAGAGTGCCATGGTGGCTGGGCTCTACAGCCAGTGTGACAGGAGAGTGCCATGGATGTAGGCCAGGCTCTGCAGCCAGTGTGACAGGGGAGTTGCAGCCAGCGTGACACGCGAGTGCCATGGAAGTCGGGCTCTGCAGCCTGTGTGACAGAAGAGTACCATGGAGGTAGGCCGGGCTCTGCAGCCAGTGTGAAAGGGGAGTTGCAGCCAGCGTGACATGAGAGTGCCATGGAAGTCAGGCTCTACAGCTAGTGCGACAGGGGAGTGCCACAGAGGCCGGGCTCTGCAGCCAGCGTGATAGGAGAGTGTCCTATGGAGGCCGGGCTCTGCAGCCAGTGTGACAGGAGAGTGCCATGAAGGTAAGCCGGGCTCTGCAGCCACTGTGACAGGGGAGTGCCATGGAGGCCAGGCTCTGCAGCCAGTGTGATAGGAGGGTGCCATGGAGGCCGGGCTCTGCAGCCAGTGTGACAGGAGGGTGCCATGGAGGCCGGGCTCTGCAGCCAGTGTGACAGGAGGGTGCCATGGAGGCCGGGCTCTGCAGCCAGTGTGACAGGAGGGTGGCATGGAGGCTGGGCTCTGCAGCCAGTGTGACAGGAGGGTGCCATGGAGGCTAGGCTCTGCAGCCAGTGTGACAGGAGGGTACCACGGAGGGTAGGCTTTGCAACCAGTGTGACAGGGGAGTGCCATGGAGGCCGGGCTCTGGAGCCAGTGTGACAGGAGAGTGCCACCGAGGCCGGGCTCTGCAGCCAGTGTGACAGGGGAGTGCCACGGAGGCCAGGCTCTGCAGCCAGTGTGACAGGGGAGTGTCACAGAGGCCAGGCTCTGCAGCCAGTGTAACAGGAGAGTGCCATGGAGGCCGGGCTCTGCAGACAGTGTGACAGGAGAGTGCCACGGAGGCCAGGATTTGCAGCCAATCTGACAGGGGAGTGCCATGGAGGCCAGGCTTTGCAGACAGTGTGACAGGAGAGTGCCATGGAAGCCGGGCTCTGCAGTCTTTGTGACAGGGGAGTGCCATGGAGGTCGGGCTCTGCAGCCAGTTTGACAGAAGAGTGCCATGGTGGCCAGCCTCTGCAGCCAGTGTGACAGGAGAGTGCCATGGAGGCCGGGCTCTGCAGCCTGTGTGACAGGAGAGTGCCATGGTGGCTGGGCTCTACAGCCAGTGTGACAGGAGAGTGCCATGGATGTAGGCCAGGCTCTGCAGCCAGTGTGACAGGGGAGTTGCAGCCAGCGTGACACGCGAGTGCCATGGAAGTCGGGCTCTGCAGCCTGTGTGACAGGAGAGTACCATGGAGGTAGGCCGGGCTCTGCAGCCAGTGTGACAGGGGAGTTGCAGCCAGCGTGACATGAGAGTGCCATGGAAGTCAGGCTCTACAGCTAGTGTGACAGGGGAGTGCCACAGAGGCCAGCTTCTGCAGCCAGTGTGACAGGAGAGTGCAATGGAGGCCGGGCTCTGCAGCCTGTGTGACAGGAGAATGCCATGAAGGTAAGCCAGGCTCTGCAGCCAGTGTGACAGGGGAGTTGCAGCCAGTGTGATAGGAGAGTGCCATGGAGGCCGGGCTCTGCAGCCAGTGTGACAGGGGAGTGCCATGGAGGCCAGGCTCTGCAGCCAGTGTGACAGGAGGGTGCCATGGAGGCCGGGCTCTGCAGCCAGTGTGACAGGAGGGTGCCATGGAGGCCGGGCTCTGCAGCCAGTGTGACAGGAGGGTGGCATGGAGGCTGGGCTCTGCAGCCAGTGTGACAGGAGGGTGCCATGGGGGCCGGGCTCTGCAGCCAGTGTGACAGGGGAGTGCCATGGAGGCCGGGCTCTGGAGCCAGTGTGACAGGAGAGTGCCACCGAGGCCGGGCTCTGCAGCCACTGTGACAGGGGAGTGCCACGGAGGCCAGGCTCTGCAGCCAGTGTGACAGGGGAGTGTCACAGAGGCCAGGCTCTGCAGCCAGTGTAACAGGAGAGTGCCATGGAGGCCGGGCTCTGCAGACAGTGTGACAGGAGAGTGCCATGGAGGCCAGGCTTTTCAGCCAGTGTGACAGGAGAGTGCCATGGTGGCCAGACTCTGCAGCCAGTGTGACAGGAGAGTGCCATGGAGGCCGGGCTCTGCAGTCTTTGTGACAGGGGAGTGCCATGGAGGTCGGGCTCTGCAGCCAGTTTGACAGAAGAGTGCCATGGTGGCCAGACTCTGCAGCCAGTGTGACAGGAGAGTGCCATGGAGGCCGGGCACTGCAGCCTGTGTGACAGGAGAGTGCCATGGTGGCTGGGCTCTACTGCCAGTGTGACAGGAGAGTGCCATGGATGTAGGCCAGGCTCTGCAGCCAGTGTGACAGGGGAGTTGCAGACAGCGTGACACGAGAGTGCCATGGAAGTCGGGCTCTGCAGCCTGTGTGACAGGAGAGTACCATGGAGGTAGGCCGGGCTCTGCAGCCAGTTTGACAGGGGAGTTGCAGCCAGCGTGACATGAGAGTGCCATGGAAGTCAGGCTCTACAGCTAGTGTGACAGGGGAGTGCCACAGAGGCCAGCTTCTGCAGCCAGTGTGACAGGAGAGTGCCATGGAGGCCAGGCTCTGCAGCCTGTGTGACAGGAGAGTGCCATGAAGGTAAGCCGGGCTCTGCAGCCAGTGTGACAGGGGAGTTGCAGCCAGTGTGATAGGAGAGTGCCATGGAGGCCGGGCTCTGCAGCCAGTGTGACAGGGGAGTGCCATGGAGGCCAGGCTCTGCAGCCAGTGTGACAGAAGGGTGCCATGGAGGCCGGGCTCTGCAGCCAGTGTGACAGGAGGGTGCCATGGAGGCCGGGCTCTGCAGCCAGTGTGACAGGAGGGTGGCATGGAGGCTGGGCTCTGCAGCCAGTGTGACAGGAGGGTGCCATGGAGGCTGGGCTCTGCAGCCAGTGTGACAGGAGGGTGCCACGGAGGCTGGGCTTTGCAGCCAGTGTGACAGGGGAGTGCCATGGAGGCCGGGCTCTGGAGCCAGTGTGACAGGAGAGTGCCACCGAGGCCGGGCTCTGCAGCCAGTGTGACAGGGAAGTGCCACGGAGGCCTGGCTCTGCAGCCAGTGTGACAGGGGAGTGTCACAGAGGCCAGGCTCTGCGGCCAGTGTAACAGGAGAGTGCCATGGATGCCGGGCTCTGCAGACAGTGTGACAGGAGAGTGCCACGGAGGCCAGGATTTGCAGCCAATCTGACAGGGGAGTGCCATGGAGGCCAGGCTTTGCAGCCAGTGTGACAGGAGAGTGCCATGGAAGCCGGGCTCTGCAGTCTTTGTGACAGGGGAGTGCCATGGAGGTCGGGCTCTGCAGCCAGTTTGACAGAAGAGTGCCAGGGTGGCCAGACTCTGCAGCCAGTGTGACAGGAGAGTGCCATGGAGGCCGGGCTCTGCAGCCTGTGTGACAGGAGAGTGCCATGGGGGCTGGGCTCTACAGCCAGTGTGACAGGAGAGTGCCATGGAGGTAGGCCAGGCTCTGCAGCCAGTGTGACAGGGGAGTTGCGGCAGTGTGACACGAGAGTGCCATGGAAGTCGGGCTCTGCAGCCTGTGTGACAGGAGAGTACCATGGAGGTAAGCCGGGCTCTGCAGCCCGTGTGACAGGGGAGTTGCAGCCAGTGTGATAGGAGAGTGCCATGGAGGCCGGGCTCTGCAGCCAGTGTAACAGGGAAGTGTCATGGAGGCCGGGCTCTGCAGCCAGTGTGATAGGAGGGTGCCATGGAGGCCGGGCTCTGCAGCCAGTGTAACAGGAGGGTGCCATGGAAGCCGGGCTCTGCAGCCAGTGTGACAGGAGGGTGGCATGGAGGCTGGGCTCTGCAGCCAGTGTGACAGGGGAGTGCCATGGAGGCCAGGCTCTGCAGCCAGTGTGACAGGAGGGGGCCATGGAGGCCGGGCTCTGCAGCCAGTGTGACAGGAGGGGGCCATGGAGGCCGGGCTCTGCAGCCAGTGTGACAGGAGGGTGCCACTGAGGCCGGGCTTTGCAGCCAGTGTGACAGGGGAGTGCCATGGAGCCCGGGCTCTGGAGCCAGTGTGACAGGAGAGTGCCACTGAGGCCGGGCTCTGCAGCCAGTGTGACAGGGGAGTGCCACGGAGGCCAGGCTCTGCAGCCAGTGTGACAGGGGAGTGTCACAGAGGCCAGGCTCTGCAGCCAGTGTAACAGGAGAGTGCCATGGAGGCCGGGCTCTGCAGACTGTGTGACAGGAGAGTGCCACGGAGGCCAGGATTTGCAGCCAATCTGACAGGGGAGTGCCACGGAGGCCAGGCTTTGCAGCCAGTGTGACAGGAGAGTGCCATGGAGGTCGGGCTCTGCAGCCAGTTTGACAGGAGAGTGCCATGGAGGCCGGGCTCTGCAGCCTGTGTGACAGGAGAGTGCCATGGTGGCTGGGCTCTACAGCCAGTGTGACAGGAGAGTGCCATGGAGGTAGGCCAGGTTCTGCAGCCAGTGTGACAGGGGAGTTGCAGCCAGTGTGACACGAGAGTGCCATGGAAGTCGGGCTCTGCAGCCTGTGTGACAGGAAAGTACCATGGAGGTAAGCCGGGCTCTGCAGCCCGTGTGACAGGGGAGTTGCAGCCAGTGTGATAGGAGAGTGCCATGGAGGCCGGGCTCTGCAGCCAGTGTGACAGGGGAGTGTCATGGAGGCCCGGGCTCTGCAGCCAGTGTGATACGAGGGTACCATGGAGGCCGGGCTCTGCAGCCAGTGTGACAGGAGGGTGACATGGAGGCCGGGCTCTGCAGCCAGTGTGATAGGAGGGTGCCATGGAGGCCGGGCTCTGCAGTCAGTGTGACAGGAGGGTGGCATGGAGGCCGGGCTCTGCAGCCAGTGTGACAGGAGGGGGCCATGGAGGCCGGGCTCTGCAGCCAGTGTGACAGGAGGGTGCCACTGAGGCCGGGCTTTGCAGCCAGTGTGACAGGGGAGTGCCATGGAGCCCGGGCTCTGGAGCCAGTGTGACAGGAGAGTGCCACTGAGGCCGGGCTCTGCAGCCAGTGTGACAGGGGAGTGCCACGGAGGCCAGGCTCTGCAGCCAGTGTGACAGGGGAGTGTCACAGAGGCCAGGCTCTGCAGCCAGTGTAACAGGAGAGTGCCATGGAGGCCGGGCTCTGCAGACAGTGTGACAGGAGAGTGCCACGGAGGCCAGGATTTGCAGCCAATCTGACAGGGGAGTGCCATGGAGGCCAGGCTTTGCAGCCAGTGTGACAGGAGAGTGCCATGGAGGTCGGGCTCTGCAGCCAGTTTGACAGGAGAGTGCCATGGAGGCCGGGCTCTGCAGCCTGTGTGACAGGAGAGTGCCATGGTGGCTGGGCTCTACAGCCAGTGTGACAGGAGAGTGCCATGGAGGTAGGCCAGGTTCTGCAGCCAGTGTGACAGGGGAGTTGCAGCCAGTGTGACACGAGAGTGCCATGGAAGTCGGGCTCTGCAGCCTGTGTGACAGGAAAGAACCATGGAGGTAAGCCGGGCTCTGCAGCCCGTGTGACAGGGGAGTTGCAGCCAGTGTGATAGGAGAGTGTCCTATGGAGGCCGGGCTCTGCAGCCAGTGTGACAGGAGAGTGCCATGAAGGTAAGCCGGGCTCTGCAGCCACTGTGACAGGGGAGTGCCATGGAGGCCAGGCTCTGCAGCCAGTGTGATAGGAGGGTGCCATGGAGGCCGGGCTCTGCAGCCAGTGTGACAGGAGGGTGCCATGGAGGCCGGGCTCTGCAGCCAGTGTGACAGGAGGGTGCCATGGAGGCCGGGCTCTGCAGCCAGTGTGACAGGAGGGTGGCATGGAGGCTGGGCTCTGCAGCCAGTGTGACAGGAGGGTGCCATGGAGGCTAGGCTCTGCAGCCAGTGTGACAGGAGGGTACCACGGAGGGTAGGCTTTGCAACCAGTGTGACAGGGGAGTGCCATGGAGGCCGGGCTCTGGAGCCAGTGTGACAGGAGAGTGCCACCGAGGCCGGGCTCTGCAGCCAGTGTGACAGGGGAGTGCCACGGAGGCCAGGCTCTGCAGCCAGTGTGACAGGGGAGTGTCACAGAGGCCAGGCTCTGCAGCCAGTGTAACAGGAGAGTGCCATGGAGGCCGGGCTCTGCAGACAGTGTGACAGGAGAGTGCCACGGAGGCCAGGATTTGCAGCCAATCTGACAGGGGAGTGCCATGGAGGCCAGGCTTTGCAGACAGTGTGACAGGAGAGTGCCATGGAAGCCGGGCTCTGCAGTCTTTGTGACAGGGGAGTGCCATGGAGGTCGGGCTCTGCAGCCAGTTTGACAGAAGAGTGCCATGGTGGCCAGCCTCTGCAGCCAGTGTGACAGGAGAGTGCCATGGAGGCCGGGCTCTGCAGCCTGTGTGACAGGAGAGTGCCATGGTGGCTGGGCTCTACAGCCAGTGTGACAGGAGAGTGCCATGGATGTAGGCCAGGCTCTGCAGCCAGTGTGACAGGGGAGTTGCAGCCAGCGTGACACGCGAGTGCCATGGAAGTCGGGCTCTGCAGCCTGTGTGACAGGAGAGTACCATGGAGGTAGGCCGGGCTCTGCAGCCAGTGTGACAGGGGAGTTGCAGCCAGCGTGACATGAGAGTGCCATGGAAGTCAGGCTCTACAGCTAGTGTGACAGGGGAGTGCCACAGAGGCCAGCTTCTGCAGCCAGTGTGACAGGAGAGTGCAATGGAGGCCGGGCTCTGCAGCCTGTGTGACAGGAGAATGCCATGAAGGTAAGCCAGGCTCTGCAGCCAGTGTGACAGGGGAGTTGCAGCCAGTGTGATAGGAGAGTGCCATGGAGGCCGGGCTCTGCAGCCAGTGTGACAGGGGAGTGCCATGGAGGCCAGGCTCTGCAGCCAGTGTGACAGGAGGGTGCCATGGAGGCCGGGCTCTGCAGCCAGTGTGACAGGAGGGTGCCATGGAGGCCGGGCTCTGCAGCCAGTGTGACAGGAGGGTGGCATGGAGGCTGGGCTCTGCAGCCAGTGTGACAGGAGGGTGCCATGGGGGCCGGGCTCTGCAGCCAGTGTGACAGGGGAGTGCCATGGAGGCCGGGCTCTGGAGCCAGTGTGACAGGAGAGTGCCACCGAGGCCGGGCTCTGCAGCCACTGTGACAGGGGAGTGCCACGGAGGCCAGGCTCTGCAGCCAGTGTGACAGGGGAGTGTCACAGAGGCCAGGCTCTGCAGCCAGTGTAACAGGAGAGTGCCATGGAGGCCGGGCTCTGCAGACAGTGTGACAGGAGAGTGCCATGGAGGCCAGGCTTTTCAGCCAGTGTGACAGGAGAGTGCCATGGTGGCCAGACTCTGCAGCCAGTGTGACAGGAGAGTGCCATGGAGGCCGGGCTCTGCAGTCTTTGTGACAGGGGAGTGCCATGGAGGTCGGGCTCTGCAGCCAGTTTGACAGAAGAGTGCCATGGTGGCCAGACTCTGCAGCCAGTGTGACAGGAGAGTGCCATGGAGGCCGGGCACTGCAGCCTGTGTGACAGGAGAGTGCCATGGTGGCTGGGCTCTACTGCCAGTGTGACAGGAGAGTGCCATGGATGTAGGCCAGGCTCTGCAGCCAGTGTGACAGGGGAGTTGCAGACAGCGTGACACGAGAGTGCCATGGAAGTCGGGCTCTGCAGCCTGTGTGACAGGAGAGTACCATGGAGGTAGGCCGGGCTCTGCAGCCAGTTTGACAGGGGAGTTGCAGCCAGCGTGACATGAGAGTGCCATGGAAGTCAGGCTCTACAGCTAGTGTGACAGGGGAGTGCCACAGAGGCCAGCTTCTGCAGCCAGTGTGACAGGAGAGTGCCATGGAGGCCAGGCTCTGCAGCCTGTGTGACAGGAGAGTGCCATGAAGGTAAGCCGGGCTCTGCAGCCAGTGTGACAGGGGAGTTGCAGCCAGTGTGATAGGAGAGTGCCATGGAGGCCGGGCTCTGCAGCCAGTGTGACAGGGGAGTGCCATGGAGGCCAGGCTCTGCAGCCAGTGTGACAGAAGGGTGCCATGGAGGCCGGGCTCTGCAGCCAGTGTGACAGGAGGGTGCCATGGAGGCCGGGCTCTGCAGCCAGTGTGACAGGAGGGTGGCATGGAGGCTGGGCTCTGCAGCCAGTGTGACAGGAGGGTGCCATGGAGGCTGGGCTCTGCAGCCAGTGTGACAGGAGGGTGCCACGGAGGCTGGGCTTTGCAGCCAGTGTGACAGGGGAGTGCCATGGAGGCCGGGCTCTGGAGCCAGTGTGACAGGAGAGTGCCACCGAGGCCGGGCTCTGCAGCCAGTGTGACAGGGAAGTGCCACGGAGGCCTGGCTCTGCAGCCAGTGTGACAGGGGAGTGTCACAGAGGCCAGGCTCTGCAGCCAGTGTAACAGGAGAGTGCCATGGATGCCGGGCTCTGCAGACAGTGTGACAGGAGAGTGCCACGGAGGCCAGGATTTGCAGCCAATCTGACAGGGGAGTGCCATGGAGGCCAGGCTTTGCAGCCAGTGTGACAGGAGAGTGCCATGGAAGCCGGGCTCTGCAGTCTTTGTGACAGGGGAGTGCCATGGAGGTCGGGCTCTGCAGCCAGTTTGACAGAAGAGTGCCAGGGTGGCCAGACTCTGCAGCCAGTGTGACAGGAGAGTGCCATGGAGGCCGGGCTCTGCAGCCTGTGTGACAGGAGAGTGCCATGGGGGCTGGGCTCTACAGCCAGTGTGACAGGAGAGTGCCATGGAGGTAGGCCAGGCTCTGCAGCCAGTGTGACAGGGGAGTTGCGGCAGTGTGACACGAGAGTGCCATGGAAGTCGGGCTCTGCAGCCTGTGTGACAGGAGAGTACCATGGAGGTAAGCCGGGCTCTGCAGCCCGTGTGACAGGGGAGTTGCAGCCAGTGTGATAGGAGAGTGCCATGGAGGCCGGGCTCTGCAGCCAGTGTAACAGGGAAGTGTCATGGAGGCCGGGCTCTGCAGCCAGTGTGATAGGAGGGTGCCATGGAGGCCGGGCTCTGCAGCCAGTGTAACAGGAGGGTGCCATGGAAGCCGGGCTCTGCAGCCAGTGTGACAGGAGGGTGGCATGGAGGCTGGGCTCTGCAGCCAGTGTGACAGGGGAGTGCCATGGAGGCCAGGCTCTGCAGCCAGTGTGACAGGAGGGGGCCATGGAGGCCGGGCTCTGCAGCCAGTGTGACAGGAGGGGGCCATGGAGGCCGGGCTCTGCAGCCAGTGTGACAGGAGGGTGCCACTGAGGCCGGGCTTTGCAGCCAGTGTGACAGGGGAGTGCCATGGAGCCCGGGCTCTGGAGCCAGTGTGACAGGAGAGTGCCACTGAGGCCGGGCTCTGCAGCCAGTGTGACAGGGGAGTGCCACGGAGGCCAGGCTCTGCAGCCAGTGTGACAGGGGAGTGTCACAGAGGCCAGGCTCTGCAGCCAGTGTAACAGGAGAGTGCCATGGAGGCCGGGCTCTGCAGACTGTGTGACAGGAGAGTGCCACGGAGGCCAGGATTTGCAGCCAATCTGACAGGGGAGTGCCACGGAGGCCAGGCTTTGCAGCCAGTGTGACAGGAGAGTGCCATGGAGGTCGGGCTCTGCAGCCAGTTTGACAGGAGAGTGCCATGGAGGCCGGGCTCTGCAGCCTGTGTGACAGGAGAGTGCCATGGTGGCTGGGCTCTACAGCCAGTGTGACAGGAGAGTGCCATGGAGGTAGGCCAGGTTCTGCAGCCAGTGTGACAGGGGAGTTGCAGCCAGTGTGACACGAGAGTGCCATGGAAGTCGGGCTCTGCAGCCTGTGTGACAGGAAAGAACCATGGAGGTAAACCGGGCTCTGCAGCCCGTGTGACAGGGGAGTTGCAGCCAGTGTGATAGGAGAGTGCCATGGAGGCCGGGCTCTGCAGCCAGTGTGACAGGGGAGTGTCATGGAGGCCGGGCTCTGCAGCCAGTGTGATACGAGGGTACCATGGAGGCCGGGCTCTGCAGCCAGTGTGACAGGAGGGTGACATGGAGGCCGGGCTCTGCAGCCAGTGTGATAGGAGGGTGCCATGGAGGCTGGGCTCTGCAGCCATAGTGACAGGAGGGTGCCATGGAGGCCGGGCTCTGCAGCCAGTGTGACAGGAGGGTCCCACGGATGCCGGGCTCTGCAGCCAGTGATGTTACAATGGACCAGTGTGACAGAAAAGTTTCTGGGACGCCCCACTCTCTAGTCAAGGTGACACACACAAACCTGTCACTACAGTCACTGAGACAAGGTAGAGGCCTGGGAACTCAGGCTGTGAACCCAGTGCATCCTCCTGTGATGTCTTTAAGCTCGCTAGCTCTATCAAGCAGTAACACCAAACTTTGCCCGTCACAATGGCTTAATTGCAACTGCAAAATGGGATACAGATTTAATTAAAATGTCTTAAACAGGGTCAATACAAATTTCTTAAATGGGGCTCCAATCACTTGATTTATATATGTACCTTGCACTTAGGTCCTGCCTAAACAAACATTCACAAAGTCAACAGTTTTGGCTTGTGAATGGGCATTGGACAAGCACATGCCAGACATTTATATGTCTAGCTAATCATTCCATGTTCCAGTTATGGCATCGTATGGTCAGGCACTGCCATTATGGCAGTGCCTGGCAAATGCCTGTCCCAACCCTACACAAAAGCAAAATCTATTGTATTTGTCAGTGTTTGGAATCAATTGAAGTGACTGCAGTCAAATGATTACTGGGTGTCCTGAGTTTTAGGTGCAGGTGTGAGCTTGCTCAAAGTACTGCATTTCTGTTTTGCTCAATTACTGTTACAAGTAAAAAATATTAATCAAGAGAAGAGGTCCAGTAATTACAAATGAACATTCACCTGTCACCGGTAACCGAGAGAGTAACTTCCTGTACTATTCATGTAGGAACATTAGATGTGTGCCCGCTAACAATGAGCAGAGCCCTACACAGTTCAGACTGTGTTGCAACTATACTTGCAATGATGTGCTGGTGTAAACTCCGAGATAACGCTAATAAGCACGTGCTAAAGAGATGTGTGTCTGGTGCATTCCTGTTAGATGGGCTCATCAACATACAATGGGAATATCTCTGTCTGGGCCGAATCTAGGGCCGCCCGTGTGTGTTCCAGGCATTGCCTAGTCTGGCCACAATGCAAACATATCCATTGAACGTTGCAAGCCAAAGGTCAAGCCCAGACCTGCCCCTCTCCCAAACCCGCATCTGTCCCGCTGTCCCACCATCCCAACCCCTCCTTTTTGGATGCAGCCAGAGTACCACTCGTTCCTTTCTTCCGCTCCACCACTGGACACTATACACAAGAGAACTCGTGTGCATGGCAGTGGGAGAACACCCGGTCATCGGGGGTCACTCACTCGCACCCCCAGCCGAGCATGAGGAGGAGGGCGAACAGAGAACGCGGGGGTGACAGCAAACAACAGCCCCCTACCAAGACACCTATACAGTGCGCAGAAGCCCCCACTCGCCCAGCAGACACGTGCCAGGGTGGGAATTTAGCAGGGGGGCAATGCAGGTGACATGGAGCGCGGCTGGGTGGGAGCAAGGGGAAGTAGTGAGAAGGGCAGGAGCGACGGATCGGGGGGATAGGCAGAGAGGGGTACACTGGGGATAATCCGGTGGGGTGGGGGGCAGGGACAGGCTAATAGGGGAAGCAGCTGCCATCGAGGACCCCTGCCAGGGGATTTTACTGTGTGTCACGCCTTTCATCTCTCGGTGAAAGGCTTGGTCGGGACCCATACTTCTGTAAACAAGTGAGAGGAGTTTGGTGGTCTCACGCGTCCCAGAGGGTGGGCTATGCTAGGGCAGGTATCCGAACACATCACACGACACCATTTTAGGACACCCTCACATGATGTCACCGCCAGGGGACATAAGAAGTGGGGTACGGGGTGGACAGTCTCATCGCTTTCGCTCACACACCCATCTACCATATAAATAGTTGCGCTAAGAGGGTCTATAGTGGCTGCCGCACACGCACACAATCTCCCCAAAAACACGCACACAATGATGTGCGTCTATGAACACTTATGCTTCAAACAAAATCATTCTACATCCCAAGAAAACCTGAAAAAAACAAGTAACGAAATGGGGTGGAATAAAAAAGGAATGGAAGTGGGGCTAAATGAAAGATATCGTTACCTGTCCCTTGTAAGTTTCTAGCGGCCAGAAGCACATATAGCAGCACGACCTGCTGCCTCTCCATTGCTGGCTCGGACTCTGACTGGTCTGGGGTGGGAAAAGGTTTTAAAGCCCGAATGAAGGCGTGCCTTATTCGCTCACCTTACACACCCCGCAGTTCCTAGAAGAGGTTGGGCGGGGGGACACGATTTACAGAGTAGTGCCTGGAAATGAGCGCTACGGAATGGATCACATGTGGGTGGGTGGATGTCCTGGAGTCTTCTTCCTCAAGGCCATCCTCCGGTTCCCCCGGGTCTAAGGCGCTCTACAGGAAAATAAAGAGGTGCTATTTTCCGGATTTTCTGTGGCTGGTCGAGGTGAGTTCTGCCGGATTCAGTGCTGGCTTCGAATATCTCTCCCTTCACCTCAGGGAGATGAGGGTGAGCTCTGCTGAGCTCAGTGCCTAATACACCTTCCAGACCTGAGGGAGAGCGGAGTTTGGGGGGTGGTGACCTCAGTACCAAATAACCCCTCTAGACCTGAATGAGATGAAGGTCAGCTCTGCTGAGCTCAGTGCCGAAAACCCTTCCAGACCTGAGGGAGATGTGGGTGAGCTCTACTGAGCTCAGTACTGAATAACCCCTCCAGACCTGAATGAGATGGAGGTGAGCTCTGCTGAGCTCACTGCCGAATAACCCCGCCAGACCTGAATGACATGGGGGTGAGCTCTGCTGGGATCAGTACCGAATAACCCCTTTAGTCTTGAGGGCAATGGGGGTGAGCTGTGGTGAGCTCAATGCTGAATAACCCCTGCATACCAGGATGACATGGGGTGAGCTGTGGTGAGCTCAGTGCTGAATAACCCCTCCAGATCTGGAGGAGATGGGGGTGAGCTCTTCTCAACTTAGTGATGAATAACCTCTCCACACCTGAAGAAGATGGGGGTGAGCTCTGCTTAGCTCAGTGCTGTATAACCCCTCTAGACCTGGATGAGATGGGGGTGAGCTCTGCTGAGCTCAGTGCCGAATAACCTCTACAGACCTGAATGAGATCGGGCTGAGCTCAGTGCCGAATAACCTCTCCAGATCTGAGTGACATGGGGTGAGCTCTGCTGAGCTCAGTACCGAATAACCTCTCCAGACCTGAGGAAGATGGGGGTGAGCTCTACTGAGCTCAGTGCCGAATAACCCCTTCAGACCTGAATGAGATAGGTCTGACCTCAGTACCAAATAACCCCTCTAGATCTGAATGAGATGTGGATGAGCTCTGCTGGGCTCAGTACCGGATAACCCCTCCATACCTGAATGAGATGGAGGTGAGCTCTGCTGAGCTCACTGCCAAATAACCCCTGCAGATCTGAATTACATGGGGGTGAGCTCTGCTGGGCTCAGTACCGAATAACCCCTCCAATTTTGAGGGCAATGGGAGTGAGCTCTGCTGAGCTCAGTGCTGAATAACCCCTCCATACCTGCATGACATGGGGTTAGCTGTGGTGAGCTCAGTGCTGAATAACCCCTCCAGATCTGGAGGAGATGGGGGTGAGCTCTGGTGAGCTCAGTGCCGAGTAACCTCTCCAGACCTGAAGGAGATGAAGGTTAGCTCTGCTGAGCTCAGTGCCGAATAACCCCTTCAGACGTGAATGAGATCGGGCTGAGCTCAGTGCCGAATAACCTCTCCAGATCTGAGGGAGATGGGGGTGAGCTCTGCTGAGCTCAGTACCAAATAACCTCTCCAGACCTGAGGGAGATGAGGGGGAGCTCTGCTGGGCTCAGTGCCGTATACCATCTCCAGAACTGAGAGAGATGGGGTGAGCTCTGTTGTGCTCAATGACAGATAACCTCTTCAGACCTGAGGGAGATGAGGGGGAGCGCTGCTGGGATCAGTGCTGAATAACCCTTCAGACCTGGATGAGATGGGGGTGAGCTCTGCTGAGCTCACTGCCAAATAGGCCCTCCTGAACTTAGGGAGATGAAGGTGAGCTATGCTGAGCTCAGTGCTGTATAACTTCTCTAGACCTGCGGGAGATGGGGGTGAGCTCTGCTGAAAACCCCTCCATACCTGAATGAGATGGATGTGAGCTCACTGTCGAATAACCCCTCCAGCCCTGACTTACATGGGGGTGAGCTCTGCTGAGCTCACCTCCATCTCATTCAGGTATGGAGGGGTTGTTCGGTACTGAGCCCAGCAGAGCTCACCCCCATCTCCCTCTGGTCTGGAAGGGTTTTCAGCACTGAGCTCACCGCCCACTTCCCATCTCCCTCAGGACTGGAAGGGTTTTCGGCACTGAGCTCAGCAGAGCTCACCCCCATCTCCCGCAGGTCTGGAGGAGTTATTCGACACTAAGCTCAGCAGAGCTCACCTTCATCTCATTCAAGTCTGGAGGGGTTATTTGGTACTGAGCTTACCACCCCACAAACCCCCTCTACCTCAGGTCTGGAAGGGTTGTTCGGCACGGAGCCCAGCAGAGCTCACCCCCATTTCCCTCCGGACTGGAAAGGTTTTCGGCACTGAGCTCAGCAGAGCTCACCTTCATCTCATTCAGGTCTACTGCTGAGCTCAGTGCTGAATAACCCCTCCATACCTGGATGAGATGGGGTGAGCTCTGGTGAGTTCAGTGCTGAATAACCCCTCTGCTGAACTCAGTGCCGAATAACCCCTCCAGACCTGGATGAGATGGGGGTGAGCTCTGCTGTGCTCTGTGCCGAATAACGTCTCCATACCTGGGGAAGAGGGGGTGAGCTCTGCTGAGCTCAGTGCTGTATAACTTCTCTAGACCTGAGGCAGATGGGGGTGAAATTGGCTGGGCTCAGGGCCGAATAACCTCTCCAGAACTCTGAGCGATAGGGGTGTGCACTGATGAACTCTGTTGAATAACCTGTTCAGACCTGAGGGAGATGTGAGGTGAGCTCTGCTGAGCTAAGTGCCAAATAACCTCCCCAGACCTGACGGAGATGGGGGCGAGCTCTGCTGGGCTCAAGTGCCGAATAACCTCTCCAGACCTGAATGACATAGGGGTGAGCTCTGCTGGGCTCAGTATCAAATAACCCATCCAGACCTGGATGAGACGGGGGTGAGCTCTGCTGAACTCAGTGCAGAATAACCTCCCCAGACCTGAGGGAGACAGGGGTGAGCCCTGCTGAGCTCACTCAGTGCAGAATAACCTCCCCAGACCTGAGGGAGACAGGGGTGAGCCCTGCTGAGCTCAGTTCCGAAATAACCCCTCCAGACTGGAATGAAATGGGGGTGAGCTCTGCTGGGCTCAGGACCCAATAGCCCCTCCAATCTTGAGGGTGATAGGGGTGAACTCTGCTGAGCTCAGTGCTGAATAACCCCTCCAGACCTGGATGAGATGTGGGTGAGTTCTGCCGAGCTCAGTGCCGAGTAACCGTTCCAGACCTGGATGAGATGTGGGTGAGCTCTGCTGAGCTCAGTGCCGAGTAACCTCTCCAGACCGGAGGGAGATGGGGGTGAGCTCTGCTGGGCTCCGTGCCGAATAATCCTTCCACACCTGAGGTAGAGGGGGCTTTGTGGGGTGGTAAACTCAGTACAAAATAACCCCTCTAGACCTGAATGAGATGAAGGTGAGCTTTGCTGAGCTCAGTGTCGAATAACTCCTCCAGACCTGCGGGAGATGGGGGTGAGCTGAGCTCACTGCCGAAAACCCTTCCAGTCCTGAGGGAGATGGGAAGTGGGGGGTGAGCTCAGTGCTGAATTAAAGGTACCAGGAAGTTGCACGTACCATAGCATAGACAGAGGATACAGATTAAAGCTAAGAGGAAGGTGCACGTACCATAGCATAGATAGAGGATACAGATTAAAGCTAAGAGGAAGGTGCACGTACCATAGCATAGATAGAAGATACAGATTAAAGCTAAGAGGAAGGTGCACGTACCATAGCATAGATAGAGGATGCAGATTAAAGCTAAGAGGAAGGTGCATGTACCATAGCATAGATAGAGGATACAGATTAAAGCTAAGAGGAAAGTGCACGTACCATAGCATTGATAGAGGATACAGATTAAAGTTACCAGGAAGGTGCCCATACCATAGCATAGTTAGAGGATGCAGATTAAAGCTATCAGGAAGGTGCACATATCATAGCATAGATAGAGGACGCAGATTAATGTTACCAGGAAGGCGCCTGTACCATAGCATAGACAGAGGATACAGATTAAAGCTAAGAGGAAGGTGCACGTACCATAGCATAGATAGAGGATACAGATTAAAGCTAAGAGGAAGGTGCACGTACCATAGCATAGATAGAAGATACAGATTAAAGCTAAGAGGAAGGTGCACGTACCATAGCATAGATAGAGGATGCAGATTAAAGCTAAGAGGAAGGTGCATGTACCATAGCATAGATAGAGGATACAGATTAAAGCTAAGAGGAAGGTGCACGTACCATAGGATAGATAGAGGATACAGATTAAAGCTAAGAGGAAGGTGCACGTACCATAGCATAGATAGAGGATACAGATTAAAGACACCAGAAAGGTGCCCATACCATAGCATAGTAAGAGGATATAATGCTACCAGGAAGGTGCCCGTACCATAGCTTAGTTAGAGGATACAGATTAATTCTACCAGGAAGGTGCCTGTACAATAGCATAGATAGAGGATACAGATTAAAGCTACCAGGAAGGCACCCGTACCATAGCATAGATAGAGGATACAGATTAAAGCTACCAGGAAGTTGCACGTACCATAGCATAGAGGATACAGATTAAAGCTACCAGGAAGGCGCCCGTACCATAGCATAGATAGAGGATACAGATTAAAGCTAAGAGGAAGGTGTACGTACCATAGCATAGATAGAGGTTACAGATTAAAGGTACCAGGAAGGCGCCCATACCATAGCATAGATAGAGGATACAGATTAATGGTACCAGGAAGGCGCCCGTACCATAGCATAGATAGAGGATGCAGATTAAAGCTACCAGGAAGGTGCACGTACCATGGCATAGGATAGAGGATACAGATTAAAGGTACCAGGAAGGTGCCCGTGCCATAGAATAGATAGAGGATACAGATTAAAGGTACCAGGAAGGCGCCCGTACCATAGCATAGATAGAGGATACAGATTAAAGCTAAGAGGAAGGTGTACGTACCATAGCATAGATAGAGGATACAGATTAAAGGTACCAGGAAGGTGCCCATACCATAGCATAGATAGAGGATACAGATTAAAGGTACCAGGAAGGTGCCCGTACCATAGCATAGATAGAGGATACAGATTAAAGGTACCAGGAAGGCACCCGTACCATAGCATAGATAGAGGATATGGATTAAAGCTAAGAGGAAGGTGTACGTACCATAGCATAGATAGAGGATACAGATTAAAGCTACCAGGAAGGCACCCGTACCATAGCATAGATAGAGAATGTGGATTAAAGCTACCAGGAAGGCGCCCGTACCATAGCATAGGTAGAGGATACAGATTAAAGCTACCAGGAAGGCACCCGTACCATAGCATAGATAGAGAATGCGGATTAAAGCTACCAGGAAGGCGCCCCTACCATAGCATAGGTAGAGGATACAGATTAAAGCTACCAGGAAGGCACCCGTACCATAGCATAGATAGAGAATGCGGATTAAAGCTACCAGGAAGGCGCCCGTACCATAGCATAGGTAGAGGATACAGATTACAGCTACCAGGAAGGCACCCGTACCATAGCATAGATAGAGGATACAGATTAAAGCTAAGAGGAAGGCACCCGTACCATAGCATAGATAGAGAATGCGGATTAAAGCTACCAGGAAGACACCCGTACCATAGCATAGATAGAGAATGCAGATTAAAGCTACCAGGAAGGCACCCGTACCATAGCATAGATAGAGAATGCGGATTAAAGCTACCAGGAAGGCACCCGTACCATAGCATAGATAGAGAATGCGGATTAAAGCTACCAGGAAGGCGCCCGTACCATAGCATAGGTAGAGGATACAGATTAAAGCTACCAGGAAGGCGCCCGTACCATAGCATAGATAGAGGATACAGATTAAAGCTAAGAGGAAGGTGTACGTACCATAGCATAGATAGAGGATACAGATTAAAGGTACCAGGAAGGTGCCCATACCATAGCATAGATAGGGGATACAGATTACAGGTACCAGGAAGGTGCCCATACCATAGCATAGATAGAGGATACAGATTAAAGGTACCAGGAAGGTGCCCGTACCATAGAATAGATAGAGGATACAGATTAAAGGTACCAGGAAGGTGCACGTACCATAGCATAGATAGAGGATACAGATTAAAGCTAAGTGGAAGGTGCCCGTACCATAGCATAGATACAGGATACAGATTAAAGGTACCAGGAAGGTGCCCGTACCATAGAATAGATAGAGGATACAGATTAAAGGTACCAGGAAGGTGCACGTACCATAGCATAGATAGAGGATACAGATTAAAGGTACCAGGAAGGCGCCCGTACCATAGCATAGATAGAGGATACAGATTAAAGCTAAGAGGAAGGTGTACGTACCATAGCATAGATAGAGGATACAGATTAAAGCTACCAGGAAGGTGCCCATACCATAGCATAGATAGAGGATACAGATTAATGCTACCAGGAAGGCGCCCGTACCATAGCAGAGATGGAGGATGAGGAATAAAGCTATGAGGAAGGCGCCCGTACCATAGCATAGATAGAGGATACAGATTAAAGCTACCAGGAAGGCACCCATACCATAGCATAGTTAGAGGATACAGAATAATGCTACCAGGAAGGCGCCCGTACCATAGCAGAGATGGAGGATGAGGAATAAAGCTATGAGGAAGGCGCCCGTACCATAGCATAGGTAGAAGATACAGATTAAAGCTACCAGGGAGGCACCCGTACCATAGTATAGATAGAGAATGCGGATTAAAGCTACCAGGAAGGCGCCCGTACCATAGCATAGGTAGAGGATACAGATTAAAGCTACCAGGAAGGCGCCCGCACCATAGCATAGTTAGAGGATACAGAATAATGCTACCAGGAAGGCGCCCGTACCATAGCAGAGATGGAGGATGAGGAATAAAGCTATGAGGAAGGCGCCCGTACCATAGCATAGATAGAGGATACAGATTAAAGCTACCAGGAAGGCACCCGTACCATAGCATAGATAGAGAATGCGGATTAAAGCTACCAGGAAGGCGCCCATACCATAGCATAGATAGAGGATACAGATTAAAGCTAAAAGGAAGGTGTACGTACCATAGCATGGATAGAGGATACAGATTAAAGGTACCAGGAAGGTGCCCGTACCATAGCATAGATAGAGGATAGAGATTAAAGTTACCAGGAAGGTGCCCGTACCATAGAATAGATAGAGGATGCAGATTAAAGGTACCAGGAAGGTGCACGTACCATAGCATAGATAGAGGATACAGATTAAAGCTAAAAGGAAGGTGAACATACCATAGCATAGATAGAGGATACAGATTAAAGCTACCAGGAAGGCGCCCGTACCATAGCATAGCTAGAGGATACAGATTAAAGGTACCAGGAAGGCACCCGTACCATAGCATAGAGGATACAGAAAAGGTACCAGGAAGGTGCCCGTACCATAGCATAGATAGAGGATACAGATTAAAGGTACCAGGAAGGCGCCCATACCATAGCATAGATAGAGGATACAGATTAAAGGTACCAGGAAGGTGCCCGTACCATAGAATAGATAGAGGATACAGATTAAAGGTACCAGGAAGGTGCACGTACCATAGCATAGATAGAGGATACAGATTAAAGCTAAGAGGAAGGTGCACGTACCATAGCATAGATAGAGGATACAGATTAAAGCTAAGAGGAAGGTGCACATACCATAGCATAGATAGAGGATACAGATTAAAGGTACCAGGAAGGTGCCCGTACCATAGCATAGATAGAGGATACAGATTAAAGCTAAGAGGAAGGTGTACGTACCATAGCATAGATAGAGGATATGGATTAAAGCTAAGAGGAAGGTGTACGTACCATAGCATAGATAGAGGATACAAATTAAAGGTACCAGGAAGGTGCCCATACCATAGCATAGATAGAGGATACAGATTAAAGCTAAAAGGAAGGTGTACGTACCATAGCATAGATAGAGGATACAGATTAAAACTAAGAGGAATGTGTACGTACCATAGCATAGATAGAGGGTACAGATTAAAGCTAAGAGGAAGGTGTACGTACCATAGCGTAGATAGAGGATATCGATTAAAGCTAAGAGGAAGGTGTACGTACCATAGCATAGATAGAGGATACAGATTAAAGGTACCAGGAAGGTGCCCATACCATAGCATAGATAGAGGATACAGATTAAAGGTACCAGGAAGGTGCCCGTACCATAGAATAGATAGAGGATACAGATTAAAGGTACCAGGAAGGTGTACGTACCATAGCATAGATAGAGGATACAGATTAAAGCTAAGAGGAAGGTGTACATACCATAGCATAGATAGAGGATACAGATTAAAGGTACCAGGAAGGTGCCCATACCACAGCATAAATAGAGGATACAGATTAAAGGTACCAGGAAGGTGCCCATACCATAGCATAGATAGAGGATACAGATTAAAGCTAAGAGGAAGGTGTACGTACCATAGCATAGATAGAGGATACAAATTAAAGGTACCAGGAAGGTGCCCATACCATAGCATAGATAGAACATACAGATTAAAGCTAAAAGGAAGGTGTACGTACCATAGCATAGATAGAGGATACAGATTAAAACTAAGAGGAAGGTGTACGTACCATAGCATAGATAGAGGATACAGATTAAAGCTAAGAGGAAGGTGTACGTACCATAGCATAGATAGAGGATATGGATTAAAGCTAAGAGGAAGGTGTACGTACCATAGCATAGATAGAGGATACAGATTAAAGGTACCAGGAAGGTGCCCGTACCATAGAATAGATAGAGGATACAGATTAAAGGTACCAGGAAGGTGTACGTACCATAGCATAGATAGAGGATACAGATTAAAGCTAAAAGGAAGGTGTACGTACCATAGCATAGATAGAGGATACAGATTAAAGGTACCAGGAAGGTGCCCATACCATAGCATAGATAGAGGATACAGATTAAAGCTAAGAGGAAGGTGTACGTACCATAGCATAGATAGAGGATACAGATTAAAGCTAAGAGGAAGGTGTACGTACCATAGCATAGATAGAGGATACAGATTAAAGGTACCAGGAAGGTGCCCATACCATAGCATAGATAGAGGATACAGATTAAAGCTAAGAGGAAGGTGTACGTACCATAGCATAGATAGAGGATACAGATTAAAGGTACCAGGAAGGTGTACGTACCATAGCATAGATAGAGGATACAGATTAAAGCTAAGAGGAAGGTGTACGTACCATAGCATAGATAGAGGATACAGATTAAAGGTAACAGGAAGGTGTACGTACCATAGCATAGATAGAGGATACAGATTAAAGCTAAGAAGAAGGTGTACATACCATAGCATAGATAGAGGATACAGATTCAAGCTAAGAGGAAGGTGTACGTACCATAGCATAGATAGAGGATACAGATTAAAGGTACCAGGAAGGTGCCCATACCATAGCATAGATAGAGGATACAGATTAAAGCTAAGAGGAAGGTGTACGTACCATAGCATAGATAGAGGATACAGATTAAAGGTACCAGGAAGGTGTACGTACCATAGCATAGATAGAGGATACAGATTAAAGATAAGAGGAAGGTGTACGTACCATAGCATAGATAGAGGATACAGATTAAAGGTACCAGGAAGGTGCCCATACCATAGCATAGATAGAGGATACAGATTAAAGCTAAGAGGAAGGTGTACGTACCATAGCATAGATAAAGGATACAAATTAAAGGTACCAGGAAGGTGCCCATACCATAGCATAGATCGAGGATACAGATTAAAGCTAAGAGGAAGGTGTACGTACCATAGCATAGATAGAGGATACAGATTAAAGATAAGAGGAAGGTGTACGTACCATAGCATAGATAGAGGATACAGATTAAAGGTACCAGGAAGGTGCCCATACCATAGCATAGATAGAGGATACAGATTAAAGCTAAGAGGAAGGTGTACGTACCATAGCATAGATAAAGGATACAAATTAAAGGTACCAGGAAGGTGCTCATACCATAGCATAGATCGAGGATACAGATTAAAGCTAAGAGGAAGGTGTACGTACCATAGCATAGATAGAGGATACAGATTAAAGCTAAGAGGAAGGTGTACATACCATAGCATAGATAGAGGATACAGATTAAAGCTAAGAGGAAGGTGTACGTACCCTAGCATAGATAGAGGATACAAATTAAAGCTACCGGGAAGGTGCACATACCATAGCATAGATAGAGGATACAGATTAAAGGTACCAGGAAGGTGCCCGTACCATAGAATAGATAGAGGATACAGATTAAAGGTACCGGGAAGGTGCCCGTACCATAGCATAGATAGAGGATACAGATTAAAGGTACCAGGAAGGTGCCCATACCATAGCATAGATAGAGGATACAGATTAAAGGTACCAGGAAGGTGCCCGTACCATAGAATAGATAGAGGATACAGATTAAAGGTACCAGGAAGGTGCCCGTACCATAGAATAGATAGAGGATACAGATTAAAGGTACCGGGAAGGTGCCCGTACCATAGCATAGATAGAGGATATGGATTAAAGCTAAGAGGAAGGTGTACGTACCATAGCATAGATAGAGGATACAGATTAAAGGTACCAGGAAGGTGCCCATACCATAGCATAGATAGAGGATACAGATTAAAGCTAAGAGGAAGGTGTACGTACCATAGCATAGATAAAGGATACAAATTAAAGGTACCAGGAAGGTGCCCATACCATAGCATAGATCGAGGATACAGATTAAAGCTAAGAGGAAGGTGTACGTACCATAGCATAGATAAAGGATACAAATTAAAGGTACCAGGAAGGTGCCCATACCATAGCATAGATCGAGGATACAGATTAAAGCTAAGAGGAAGGTGTACGTACCCTAGCATAGATAGAGGATACAAATTAAAGCTACCGGGAAGGTGCACGTACCATAGCATAGATAGAGGATACAGATTAAAGGTACCAGGAAGGTGCCCGTACCATAGAATAGATAGAGGATACAGATTAAAGGTACCGGGAAGGTGCCCGTACCATAGCATAGATAGAGGATACAGATTAAAGGTACCAGGAAGGTGCCCATACCATAGCATAGATAGAGGATACAGATTAAAGGTACCAGGAAGGTGCCCGTACCATAGAATAGATAGAGGATACAGATTAAAGGTACCAGGAAGGTGCCCGTACCATAGAATAGATAGAGGATACAGATTAAAGGTACCGGGAAGGTGCCCGTACCATAGCATAGATAGAGGATATGGATTAAAGCTAAGAGGAAGGTGTACGTACCATAGCATAGATAGAGGATACAGATTAAAGGTACCAGGAAGGTGCCCATACCATAGCATAGATAGAGGATACAGATTAAAGCTAAGAGGAAGGTGTACGTACCCTAGCATAGATAGAGGATACAAATTAAAGCTACCGGGAAGGTGCACGTACCATAGCATAGATAGAGGATACAGATTAAAGGTACCAGGAAGGTGCCCGTACCATAGAATAGATAGAGGATACAGATTAAAGGTACCGGGAAGGTGCCCGTACCATAGCATAGATAGAGGATACAGATTAAAGGTACCAGGAAGGCGCCCGCACCATAGCATAGTTAGAGGATACAGAATAATGCTACCAGGAAGGCGCCCGTACCATAGCAGAGATGGAGGATGAGGAATAAAGCTATGAGGAAGGCGCCCGTACCATAGCATAGATAGAGGATACAGATTAAAGCTACCAGGAAGGCACCCGTACCATAGCATAGATAGAGAATGCGGATTAAAGCTACCAGGAAGGCGCCCATACCATAGCATAGATAGAGGATACAGATTAAAGCTAAGAGGAAGGTGTACGTACCATAGCATAGATAGAGGATACAGATTAAAGGTACCAGGAAGGTGCCCGTACCATAGCATAGATAGAGGATAGAGATTAAAGGTACCAGGAAGGTGCCCGTACCATAGAATAGATAGAGGATGCAGATTAAAGGTACCAGGAAGGTGCACGTACCATAGCATAGATAGAGGATACAGATTAAAGCTAAAAGGAAGGTGAACATACCATAGCATAGATAGAGGATACAGATTAAAGCTACCAGGAAGGCGCCCGTACCATAGCATAGCTAGAGGATACAGATTAAAGGTACCAGGAAGGCACCCGTACCATAGCATAGAGGATACAGAAAAGGTACCAGGAAGGTGCCCGTACCATAGCATAGATAGAGGATACAGATTAAAGGTACCAGGAAGGCGCCCATACCATAGCATAGATAGAGGATACAGATTAAAGGTACCAGGAAGGTGCCCGTACCATAGAATAGATAGAGGATACAGATTAAAGGTACCAGGAAGGTGCACGTACCATAGCATAGATAGAGGATACAGATTAAAGCTAAGAGGAAGGTGCACGTACCATAGCATAGATAGAGGATACAGATTAAAGCTAAGAGGAAGGTGCACATACCATAGCATAGATAGAGGATACAGATTAAAGGTACCAGGAAGGTGCCCGTACCATAGCATAGATAGAGGATACAGATTAAAGCTAAGAGGAAGGTGTACGTACCATAGCATAGAAAGAGGATATGGATTAAAGCTAAGAGGAAGGTGTACGTACCATAGCATAGATAGAGGATACAAATTAAAGGTACCAGGAAGGTGCCCATACCATAGCATAGATAGAGGATACAGATTAAAGCTAAAAGGAAGGTGTACGTACCATAGCATAGATAGAGGATACAGATTAAAACTAAGAGGAATGTGTACGTACCATAGCATAGATAGAGGGTACAGATTAAAGCTAAGAGGAAGGTGTACGTACCATAGCGTAGATAGAGGATATCGATTAAAGCTAAGAGGAAGGTGTACGTACCATAGCATAGATAGAGGATACAGATTAAAGGTACCAGGAAGGTGCCCATACCATAGCATAGATAGAGGATACAGATTAAAGGTACCAGGAAGGTGCCCGTACCATAGAATAGATAGAGGATACAGATTAAAGGTACCAGGAAGGTGTACGTACCATAGCATAGATAGAGGATACAGATTAAAGCTAAGAGGAAGGTGTACATACCATAGCATAGATAGAGGATACAGATTAAAGGTACCAGGAAGGTGCCCATACCATAGCATAAATAGAGGATACAGATTAAAGGTACCAGGAAGGTGCCCATACCATAGCATAGATAGAGGATACAGATTAAAGCTAAGAGGAAGGTGTACGTACCATAGCATAGATAGAGGATACAAATTAAAGGTACCAGGAAGGTGCCCATACCATAGCATAGATAGAACATACAGATTAAAGCTAAAAGGAAGGTGTACGTACCATAGCATAGATAGAGGATACAGATTAAAACTAAGAGGAAGGTGTACGTACCATAGCATAGATAGAGGATACAGATTAAAGCTAAGAGGAAGGTGTACGTACCATAGCATAGATAGAGGATATGGATTAAAGCTAAGAGGAAGGTGTACGTACCATAGCATAGATAGAGGATACAGATTAAGGGTACCAGGAAGGTGCCCGTACCATAGAATAGATAGAGGATACAGATTAAAGGTACCAGGAAGGTGTACGTACCATAGCATAGATAGAGGATACAGATTAAAGCTAAAAGGAAGGTGTACGTACCATAGCATAGATAGAGGATACAGATTAAAGGTACCAGGAAGGTGCCCATACCATAGCATAGATAGAGGATACAGATTAAAGCTAAGAGGAAGGTGTACGTACCATAGCATAGATAGAGGATACAGATTAAAGCTAAGAGGAAGGTGTACGTACCATAGCATAGATAGAGGATACAGATTAAAGGTACCAGGAAGGTGCCCATACCATAGCATAGATAGAGGATACAGATTAAAGCTAAGAGGAAGGTGTACGTACCATAGCATAGATAGAGGATACAGATTAAAGTTACCAGGAAGGTGTACGTACCATAGCATAGATAGAGGATACAGATTAAAGCTAAGAGGAAGGTGTACGTACCATAGCATAGATAGAGGATACAGATTAAAGGTAACAGGAAGGTGTACGTACCATAGCATAGATAGAGGATACAGATTAAAGCTAAGAGGAAGGTGTACATACCATAGCATAGATAGAGGATGCAGATTAAAGCTAAGAGGAAGGTGCATGTACCATAGCATAGATAGAGGATACAGATTAAAGCTAAGAGGAAGGTGCACGTACCATAGGATAGATAGAGGATACAGATTAAAGCTAAGAGGAAGGTGCACGTACCATAGCATAGATAGAGGATACAGATTAAAGACACCAGAAAGGTGCCCATACCATAGCATAGTAAGAGGATATAATGCTACCAGGAAGGTGCCCGTACCATAGCTTAGTTAGAGGATACAGATTAATTCTACCAGGAAGGTGCCTGTACAATAGCATAGATAGAGGATACAGATTAAAGCTACCAGGAAGGCACCCGTACCATAGCATAGATAGAGGATACAGATTAAAGCTACCAGGAAGTTGCACGTACCATAGCATAGAGGATACAGATTAAAGCTACCAGGAAGGCGCCCGTACCATAGCATAGATAGAGGATACAGATTAAAGCTAAGAGGAAGGTGTACGTACCATAGCATAGATAGAGGTTACAGATTAAAGGTACCAGGAAGGCGCCCATACCATAGCATAGATAGAGGATACAGATTAATGGTACCAGGAAGGCGCCCGTACCATAGCATAGATAGAGGATGCAGATTAAAGCTACCAGGAAGGTGCACGTACCATGGCATAGGATAGAGGATACAGATTAAAGGTACCAGGAAGGTGCCCGTGCCATAGAATAGATAGAGGATACAGATTAAAGGTACCAGGAAGGCGCCCGTACCATAGCATAGATAGAGGATACAGATTAAAGCTAAGAGGAAGGTGTACGTACCATAGCATAGATAGAGGATACAGATTAAAGGTACCAGGAAGGTGCCCATACCATAGCATAGATAGAGGATACAGATTAAAGGTACCAGGAAGGTGCCCGTACCATAGCATAGATAGAGGATACAGATTAAAGGTACCAGGAAGGCACCCGTACCATAGCATAGATAGAGGATATGGATTAAAGCTAAGAGGAAGGTGTACGTACCATAGCATAGATAGAGGATACAGATTAAAGCTACCAGGAAGGCACCCGTACCATAGCATAGATAGAGAATGTGGATTAAAGCTACCAGGAAGGCGCCCGTACCATAGCATAGGTAGAGGATACAGATTAAAGCTACCAGGAAGGCACCCGTACCATAGCATAGATAGAGAATGCGGATTAAAGCTACCAGGAAGGCGCCCCTACCATAGCATAGGTAGAGGATACAGATTAAAGCTACCAGGAAGGCACCCGTACCATAGCATAGATAGAGAATGCGGATTAAAGCTACCAGGAAGGCGCCCGTACCATAGCATAGGTAGAGGATACAGATTACAGCTACCAGGAAGGCACCCGTACCATAGCATAGATAGAGGATACAGATTAAAGCTAAGAGGAAGGCACCCGTACCATAGCATAGATAGAGAATGCGGATTAAAGCTACCAGGAAGACACCCGTACCATAGCATAGATAGAGAATGCAGATTAAAGCTACCAGGAAGGCACCCGTACCATAGCATAGATAGAGAATGCGGATTAAAGCTACCAGGAAGGCACCCGTACCATAGCATAGATAGAGAATGCGGATTAAAGCTACCAGGAAGGCGCCCGTACCATAGCATAGGTAGAGGATACAGATTAAAGCTACCAGGAAGGCGCCCGTACCATAGCATAGATAGAGGATACAGATTAAAGCTAAGAGGAAGGTGTACGTACCATAGCATAGATAGAGGATACAGATTAAAGGTACCAGGAAGGTGCCCATACCATAGCATAGATAGGGGATACAGATTACAGGTACCAGGAAGGTGCCCATACCATAGCATAGATAGAGGATACAGATTAAAGGTACCAGGAAGGTGCCCGTACCATAGAATAGATAGAGGATACAGATTAAAGGTACCAGGAAGGTGCACGTACCATAGCATAGATAGAGGATACAGATTAAAGCTAAGTGGAAGGTGCCCGTACCATAGCATAGATACAGGATACAGATTAAAGGTACCAGGAAGGTGCCCGTACCATAGAATAGATAGAGGATACAGATTAAAGGTACCAGGAAGGTGCACGTACCATAGCATAGATAGAGGATACAGATTAAAGGTACCAGGAAGGCGCCCGTACCATAGCATAGATAGAGGATACAGATTAAAGCTAAGAGGAAGGTGTACGTACCATAGCATAGATAGAGGATACAGATTAAAGCTACCAGGAAGGTGCCCATACCATAGCATAGATAGAGGATACAGATTAATGCTACCAGGAAGGCGCCCGTACCATAGCAGAGATGGAGGATGAGGAATAAAGCTATGAGGAAGGCGCCCGTACCATAGCATAGATAGAGGATACAGATTAAAGCTACCAGGAAGGCACCCATACCATAGCATAGTTAGAGGATACAGAATAATGCTACCAGGAAGGCGCCCGTACCATAGCAGAGATGGAGGATGAGGAATAAAGCTATGAGGAAGGCGCCCGTACCATAGCATAGGTAGAAGATACAGATTAAAGCTACCAGGGAGGCACCCGTACCATAGTATAGATAGAGAATGCGGATTAAAGCTACCAGGAAGGCGCCCGTACCATAGCATAGGTAGAGGATACAGATTAAAGCTACCAGGAAGACGCCCGCACCATAGCATAGTTAGAGGATACAGAATAATGCTACCAGGAAGGCGCCCGTACCATAGCAGAGATGGAGGATGAGGAATAAAGCTATGAGGAAGGCGCCCGTACCATAGCATAGATAGAGGATACAGATTAAAGCTACCAGGAAGGCACCCGTACCATAGCATAGATAGAGAATGCGGATTAAAGCTACCAGGAAGGCGCCCATACCATAGCATAGATAGAGGATACAGATTAAAGCTAAAAGGAAGGTGTACGTACCATAGCATGGATAGAGGATACAGATTAAAGGTACCAGGAAGGTGCCCGTACCATAGCATAGATAGAGGATAGAGATTAAAGTTACCAGGAAGGTGCCCGTACCATAGAATAGATAGAGGATGCAGATTAAAGGTACCAGGAAGGTGCACGTACCATAGCATAGATAGAGGATACAGATTAAAGCTAAAAGGAAGGTGAACATACCATAGTATAGATAGAGGATACAGATTAAAGCTACCAGGAAGGCGCCCGTACCATAGCATAGCTAGAGGATACAGATTAAAGGTACCAGGAAGGCACCCGTACCATAGCATAGAGGATACAGAAAAGGTACCAGGAAGGTGCCCGTACCATAGCATAGATAGAGGATACAGATTAAAGGTACCAGGAAGGCGCCCATACCATAGCATAGATAGAGGATACAGATTAAAGGTACCAGGAAGGTGCCCGTACCATAGAATAGATAGAGGATACAGATTAAAGGTACCAGGAAGGTGCACGTACCATAGCATAGATAGAGGATACAGATTAAAGCTAAGAGGAAGGTGCACGTACCATAGCATAGATAGAGGATACAGATTAAAGCTAAGAGGAAGGTGCACATACCATAGCATAGATAGAGGATACAGATTAAAGGTACCAGGAAGGTGCCCGTACCATAGCATAGATAGAGGATACAGATTAAAGCTAAGAGGAAGGTGTACGTACCATAGCATAGATAGAGGATATGGATTAAAGCTAAGAGGAAGGTGTACGTACCATAGCATAGATAGAGGATACAAATTAAAGGTACCAGGAAGGTGCCCATACCATAGCATAGATAGAGGATACAGATTAAAGCTAAAAGGAAGGTGTACGTACCATAGCATAGATAGAGGATACAGATTAAAACTAAGAGGAATGTGTACGTACCATAGCATAGATAGAGGGTACAGATTAAAGCTAAGAGGAAGGTGTACGTACCATAGCGTAGATAGAGGATATCGATTAAAGCTAAGAGGAAGGTGTACGTACCATAGCATAGATAGAGGATACAGATTAAAGGTACCAGGAAGGTGCCCATACCATAGCATAGATAGAGGATACAGATTAAAGGTACCAGGAAGGTGCCCGTACCATAGAATAGATAGAGGATACAGATTAAAGGTACCAGGAAGGTGTACGTACCATAGCATAGATAGAGGATACAGATTAAAGCTAAGAGGAAGGTGTACATACCATAGCATAGATAGAGGATACAGATTAAAGGTACCAGGAAGGTGCCCATACCACAGCATAAATAGAGGATACAGATTAAAGGTACCAGGAAGGTGCCCATACCATAGCATAGATAGAGGATACAGATTAAAGCTAAGAGGAAGGTGTACGTACCATAGCATAGATAGAGGATACAAATTAAAGGTACCAGGAAGGTGCCCATACCATAGCATAGATAGAACATACAGATTAAAGCTAAAAGGAAGGTGTACGTACCATAGCATAGATAGAGGATACAGATTAAAACTAAGAGGAAGGTGTACGTACCATAGCATAGATAGAGGATACAGATTAAAGCTAAGAGGAAGGTGTACGTACCATAGCATAGATAGAGGATATGGATTAAAGCTAAGAGGAAGGTGTACGTACCATAGCATAGATAGAGGATACAGATTAAAGGTACCAGGAAGGTGCCCGTACCATAGAATAGATAGAGGATACAGATTAAAGGTACCAGGAAGGTGTACGTACCATAGCATAGATAGAGGATACAGATTAAAGCTAAAAGGAAGGTGTACGTACCATAGCATAGATAGAGGATACAGATTAAAGGTACCAGGAAGGTGCCCATACCATAGCATAGATAGAGGATACAGATTAAAGCTAAGAGGAAGGTGTACGTACCATAGCATAGATAGAGGATACAGATTAAAGCTAAGAGGAAGGTGTACGTACCATAGCATAGATAGAGGATACAGATTAAAGGTACCAGGAAGGTGCCCATACCATAGCATAGATAGAGGATACAGATTAAAGCTAAGAGGAAGGTGTACGTACCATAGCATAGATAGAGGATACAGATTAAAGGTACCAGGAAGGTGTACGTACCATAGCATAGATAGAGGATACAGATTAAAGCTAAGAGGAAGGTGTACGTACCATAGCATAGATAGAGGATACAGATTAAAGGTAACAGGAAGGTGTACGTACCATAGCATAGATAGAGGATACAGATTAAAGCTAAGAGGAAGGTGTACATACCATAGCATAGATAGAGGATACAGATTCAAGCTAAGAGGAAGGTGTACGTACCATAGCATAGATAGAGGATACAGATTAAAGGTACCAGGAAGGTGCCCATACCATAGCATAGATAGAGGATACAGATTAAAGCTAAGAGGAAGGTGTACGTACCATAGCATAGATAGAGGATACAGATTAAAGGTACCAGGAAGGTGTACGTACCATAGCATAGATAGAGGATACAGATTAAAGATAAGAGGAAGGTGTACGTACCATAGCATAGATAGAGGATACAGATTAAAGGTACCAGGAAGGTGCCCATACCATAGCATAGATAGAGGATACAGATTAAAGCTAAGAGGAAGGTGTACGTACCATAGCATAGATAAAGGATACAAATTAAAGGTACCAGGAAGGTGCCCATACCATAGCATAGATCGAGGATACAGATTAAAGCTAAGAGGAAGGTGTACGTACCATAGCATAGATAGAGGATACAGATTAAAGATAAGAGGAAGGTGTACGTACCATAGCATAGATAGAGGATACAGATTAAAGGTACCAGGAAGGTGCCCATACCATAGCATAGATAGAGGATACAGATTAAAGCTAAGAGGAAGGTGTACGTACCATAGCATAGATAAAGGATACAAATTAAAGGTACCAGGAAGGTGCCCATACCATAGCATAGATCGAGGATACAGATTAAAGCTAAGAGGAAGGTGTACGTACCATAGCATAGATAGAGGATACAGATTAAAGCTAAGAGGAAGGTGTACATACCATAGCATAGATAGAGGATACAGATTAAAGCTAAGAGGAAGGTGTACGTACCCTAGCATAGATAGAGGATACAAATTAAAGCTACCGGGAAGGTGCACATACCATAGCATAGATAGAGGATACAGATTAAAGGTACCAGGAAGGTGCCCGTACCATAGAATAGATAGAGGATACAGATTAAAGGTACCGGGAAGGTGCCCGTACCATAGCATAGATAGAGGATACAGATTAAAGGTACCAGGAAGGTGCCCATACCATAGCATAGATAGAGGATACAGATTAAAGGTACCAGGAAGGTGCCCGTACCATAGAATAGATAGAGGATACAGATTAAAGGTACCAGGAAGGTGCCCGTACCATAGAATAGATAGAGGATACAGATTAAAGGTACCGGGAAGGTGCCCGTACCATAGCATAGATAGAGGATATGGATTAAAGCTAAGAGGAAGGTGTACGTACCATAGCATAGATAGAGGATACAGATTAAAGGTACCAGGAAGGTGCCCATACCATAGCATAGATAGAGGATACAGATTAAAGCTAAGAGGAAGGTGTACGTACCATAGCATAGATAAAGGATACAAATTAAAGGTACCAGGAAGGTGCCCATACCATAGCATAGATCGAGGATACAGATTAAAGCTAAGAGGAAGGTGTACGTACCATAGCATAGATAAAGGATACAAATTAAAGGTACCAGGAAGGTGCCCATACCATAGCATAGATCGAGGATACAGATTAAAGCTAAGAGGAAGGTGTACGTACCCTAGCATAGATAGAGGATACAAATTAAAGCTACCGGGAAGGTGCACGTACCATAGCATAGATAGAGGATACAGATTAAAGGTACCAGGAAGGTGCCCGTACCATAGAATAGATAGAGGATACAGATTAAAGGTACCGGGAAGGTGCCCGTACCATAGCATAGATAGAGGATACAGATTAAAGGTACCAGGAAGGTGCCCATACCATAGCATAGATAGAGGATACAGATTAAAGGTACCAGGAAGGTGCCCGTACCATAGAATAGATAGAGGATACAGATTAAAGGTACCAGGAAGGTGCCCGTACCATAGAATAGATAGAGGATACAGATTAAAGGTACCGGGAAGGTGCCCGTACCATAGCATAGATAGAGGATATGGATTAAAGCTAAGAGGAAGGTGTACGTACCATAGCATAGATAGAGGATACAGATTAAAGGTACCAGGAAGGTGCCCATACCATAGCATAGATAGAGGATACAGATTAAAGCTAAGAGGAAGGTGTACGTACCCTAGCATAGATAGAGGATACAAATTAAAGCTACCGGGAAGGTGCACGTACCATAGCATAGATAGAGGATACAGATTAAAGGTACCAGGAAGGTGCCCGTACCATAGAATAGATAGAGGATACAGATTAAAGGTACCGGGAAGGTGCCCGTACCATAGCATAGATAGAGGATACAGATTAAAGGTACCAGGAAGGCGCCCGCACCATAGCATAGTTAGAGGATACAGAATAATGCTACCAGGAAGGCGCCCGTACCATAGCAGAGATGGAGGATGAGGAATAAAGCTATGAGGAAGGCGCCCGTACCATAGCATAGATAGAGGATACAGATTAAAGCTACCAGGAAGGCACCCGTACCATAGCATAGATAGAGAATGCGGATTAAAGCTACCAGGAAGGCGCCCATACCATAGCATAGATAGAGGATACAGATTAAAGCTAAGAGGAAGGTGTACGTACCATAGCATAGATAGAGGATACAGATTAAAGGTACCAGGAAGGTGCCCGTACCATAGCATAGATAGAGGATAGAGATTAAAGGTACCAGGAAGGTGCCCGTACCATAGAATAGATAGAGGATGCAGATTAAAGGTACCAGGAAGGTGCACGTACCATAGCATAGATAGAGGATACAGATTAAAGCTAAAAGGAAGGTGAACATACCATAGCATAGATAGAGGATACAGATTAAAGCTACCAGGAAGGCGCCCGTACCATAGCATAGCTAGAGGATACAGATTAAAGGTACCAGGAAGGCACCCGTACCATAGCATAGAGGATACAGAAAAGGTACCAGGAAGGTGCCCGTACCATAGCATAGATAGAGGATACAGATTAAAGGTACCAGGAAGGCGCCCATACCATAGCATAGATAGAGGATACAGATTAAAGGTACCAGGAAGGTGCCCGTACCATAGAATAGATAGAGGATACAGATTAAAGGTACCAGGAAGGTGCACGTACCATAGCATAGATAGAGGATACAGATTAAAGCTAAGAGGAAGGTGCACGTACCATAGCATAGATAGAGGATACAGATTAAAGCTAAGAGGAAGGTGCACATACCATAGCATAGATAGAGGATACAGATTAAAGGTACCAGGAAGGTGCCCGTACCATAGCATAGATAGAGGATACAGATTAAAGCTAAGAGGAAGGTGTACGTACCATAGCATAGAAAGAGGATATGGATTAAAGCTAAGAGGAAGGTGTACGTACCATAGCATAGATAGAGGATACAAATTAAAGGTACCAGGAAGGTGCCCATACCATAGCATAGATAGAGGATACAGATTAAAGCTAAAAGGAAGGTGTACGTACCATAGCATAGATAGAGGATACAGATTAAAACTAAGAGGAATGTGTACGTACCATAGCATAGATAGAGGGTACAGATTAAAGCTAAGAGGAAGGTGTACGTACCATAGCGTAGATAGAGGATATCGATTAAAGCTAAGAGGAAGGTGTACGTACCATAGCATAGATAGAGGATACAGATTAAAGGTACCAGGAAGGTGCCCATACCATAGCATAGATAGAGGATACAGATTAAAGGTACCAGGAAGGTGCCCGTACCATAGAATAGATAGAGGATACAGATTAAAGGTACCAGGAAGGTGTACGTACCATAGCATAGATAGAGGATACAGATTAAAGCTAAGAGGAAGGTGTACATACCATAGCATAGATAGAGGATACAGATTAAAGGTACCAGGAAGGTGCCCATACCATAGCATAAATAGAGGATACAGATTAAAGGTACCAGGAAGGTGCCCATACCATAGCATAGATAGAGGATACAGATTAAAGCTAAGAGGAAGGTGTACGTACCATAGCATAGATAGAGGATACAAATTAAAGGTACCAGGAAGGTGCCCATACCATAGCATAGATAGAACATACAGATTAAAGCTAAAAGGAAGGTGTACGTACCATAGCATAGATAGAGGATACAGATTAAAACTAAGAGGAAGGTGTACGTACCATAGCATAGATAGAGGATACAGATTAAAGCTAAGAGGAAGGTGTACGTACCATAGCATAGATAGAGGATATGGATTAAAGCTAAGAGGAAGGTGTACGTACCATAGCATAGATAGAGGATACAGATTAAGGGTACCAGGAAGGTGCCCGTACCATAGAATAGATAGAGGATACAGATTAAAGGTACCAGGAAGGTGTACGTACCATAGCATAGATAGAGGATACAGATTAAAGCTAAAAGGAAGGTGTACGTACCATAGCATAGATAGAGGATACAGATTAAAGGTACCAGGAAGGTGCCCATACCATAGCATAGATAGAGGATACAGATTAAAGCTAAGAGGAAGGTGTACGTACCATAGCATAGATAGAGGATACAGATTAAAGCTAAGAGGAAGGTGTACGTACCATAGCATAGATAGAGGATACAGATTAAAGGTACCAGGAAGGTGCCCATACCATAGCATAGATAGAGGATACAGATTAAAGCTAAGAGGAAGGTGTACGTACCATAGCATAGATAGAGGATACAGATTAAAGTTACCAGGAAGGTGTACGTACCATAGCATAGATAGAGGATACAGATTAAAGCTAAGAGGAAGGTGTACGTACCATAGCATAGATAGAGGATACAGATTAAAGGTAACAGGAAGGTGTACGTACCATAGCATAGATAGAGGATACAGATTAAAGCTAAGAGGAAGGTGTACATACCATAGCATAGATAGAGGATACAGATTCAAGCTAAGAGGAAGGTGTACGTACCATAGCATAGATAGAGGATACAGATTAAAGGTACCAGGAAGGTGCCCATACCATAGCATAGATAGAGGATACAGATTAAAGCTAAGAGGAAGGTGTACGTACCATAGCATAGATAGAGGATACAGATTAAAGGTACCAGGAAGGTGTACGTACCATAGCATAGATAGAGGATACAGATTAAAGCTAAGAGGAAGGTGTACGAACCATAGCATAGATAGAGGATATGGATTAAAGCTAAGAGGAAGGTGTACGTACCATAGCATAGATAGAGGATACAGATTAAAGGTACCAGGAAGGTGCCCATACCATAGCATAGATAGAGGATACAGATTAAAGCTAAGAGGAAGGTGTACGTACCATAGCATAGATAAAGGATACAAATTAAAGGTACCAGGAAGGTGCCCATACCATAGCATAGATCGAGGATACAGATTAAAGCTAAGAGGAAGGTGTACGTACCATAGCATAGATAGAGGATACAGATTAAAGCTAAGAGGAAGGTGTACATACCATAGCATAGATAGAGGATACAGATTAAAGCTAAGAGGAAGGTGTACGTACCCTAGCATAGATAGAGGATACAAATTAAAGCTACCGGGAAGGTGCACGTACCATAGCATAGATAGAGGATACAGATTAAAGGTACCAGGAAGGTGCCCGTACCATAGAATAGATAGAGGATACAGATTAAAGGTACCGGGAAGGTGCCCGTACCATAGCATAGATAGAGGATACAGATTAAAGGTACCAGGAAGGTGCCCATACCATAGCATAGATAGAGGATACAGATTAAAGGTACCAGGAAGGTGCCCGTACCATAGAATAGATAGAGGATACAGATTAAAGGTACCAGGAAGGTGTACGTACCATAGCATAGATAGAGGATACAGATTAAAGCTAAGAGGAAGGTGTACGTACCATAGCATAGATAGAGGATACAGATTAAAGGTACCAGGAAGGTGCCCATACCATAGCATAGATAGAGGATACAGATTAAAGGTACCAGGAAGGTGCCCGTACCATAGAATAGATAGAGGATACAGATTAAAGGTACCAGGAAGGTGTACGTACCATAGCATAGATAGAGGATACAGATTAAAGCTAAGAGGAAGGTGTACATACCATAGCATAGATAGAGGATACAGATTAAAGGTACCAGGAAGGTGCCCATACCATAGCATAAATAGAGGATACAGATTAAAGGTACCAGGAAGGTGCCCATACCATAGCATAGATAGAGGATACAGATTAAAGCTAAGAGGAAGGTGTACGTACCATAGCATAGATAGAGGATACAAATTAAAGGTACCAGGAAGGTGCCCATACCATAGCATAGATAGAACATACAGATTAAAGCTAAAAGGAAGGTGTACGTACCATAGCATAGATAGAGGATACAGATTAAAACTAAGAGGAAGGTGTACGTACCATAGCATAGATAGAGGATACAGATTAAAGCTAAGAGGAAGGTGTACGTACCATAGCATAGATAGAGGATATTGATTAAAGCTAAGAGGAAGGTGTACGTACCATAGCATAGATAGAGGATACAGATTAAGGGTACCAGGAAGGTGCCCGTACCATAGAATAGATAGAGGATACAGATTAAAGGTACCAGGAAGGTGTACGTACCATAGCATAGATAGAGGATACAGATTAAAGCTAAAAGGAAGGTGTACGTACCATAGCATAGATAGAGGATACAGATTAAAGGTACCAGGAAGGTGCCCATACCATAGCATAGATAGAGGATACAGATTAAAGCTAAGAGGAAGGTGTACGTACCATAGCATAGATAGAGGATACAGATTAAAGCTAAGAGGAAGGTGTACGTACCATAGCATAGATAGAGGATACAGATTAAAGGTACCAGGAAGGTGCCCATACCATAGCATAGATAGAGGATACAGATTAAAGCTAAGAGGAAGGTGTACGTACCATAGCATAGATAGAGGATACAGATTAAAGTTACCAGGAAGGTGTACGTACCATAGCATAGATAGAGGATACAGATTAAAGCTAAGAGGAAGGTGTACGTACCATAGCATAGATAGAGGATACAGATTAAAGGTAACAGGAAGGTGTACGTACCATAGCATAGATAGAGGATACAGATTAAAGCTAAGAGGAAGGTGTACATACCATAGCATAGATAGAGGATACAGATTCAAGCTAAGAGGAAGGTGTACGTACCATAGCATAGATAGAGGATACAGATTAAAGGTACCAGGAAGGTGCCCATACCATAGCATAGATAGAGGATACAGATTAAAGCTAAGAGGAAGGTGTACGTACCATAGCATAGATAGAGGATACAGATTAAAGGTACCAGGAAGGTGTACGTACCATAGCATAGATAGAGGATACAGATTAAAGCTAAGAGGAAGGTGTACGAACCATAGCATAGATAGAGGATATGGATTAAAGCTAAGAGGAAGGTGTACGTACCATAGCATAGATAGAGGATACAGATTAAAGGTACCAGGAAGGTGCCCATACCATAGCATAGATAGAGGATACAGATTAAAGCTAAGAGGAAGGTGTACGTACCATAGCATAGATAAAGGATACAAATTAAAGGTACCAGGAAGGTGCCCATACCATAGCATAGATCGAGGATACAGATTAAAGCTAAGAGGAAGGTGTACGTACCATAGCATAGATAGAGGATACAGATTAAAGCTAAGAGGAAGGTGTACATACCATAGCATAGATAGAGGATACAGATTAAAGCTAAGAGGAAGGTGTACGTACCCTAGCATAGATAGAGGATACAAATTAAAGCTACCGGGAAGGTGCACGTACCATAGCATAGATAGAGGATACAGATTAAAGGTACCAGGAAGGTGCCCGTACCATAGAATAGATAGAGGATACAGATTAAAGGTACCGGGAAGGTGCCCGTACCATAGCATAGATAGAGGATACAGATTAAAGGTACCAGGAAGGTGCCCATACCATAGCATAGATAGAGGATACAGATTAAAGGTACCAGGAAGGTGCCCGTACCATAGAATAGATAGAGGATACAGATTAAAGGTACCAGGAAGGTGTACGTACCATAGCATAGATAGAGGATACAGATTAAAGCTAAGAGGAAGGTGTACGTACCATAGCATAGATAGAGGATACAGATTAAAGGTACCAGGAAGGTGCCCATACCATAGCATAGATAGAGGATACAGATTAAAGCTAAGAGGAAGGTGTACGTACCATAGCATAGATAGAGGATATGGATTAAAGCTAAGAGGAAGGTGTACGTACCATAGCATAGATAGAGGATACAGATTAAAGGTACCAGGAAGGTGCCCATACCATAGCATAGATAGAGGATACAGATTAAAGCTAAGAGGAAGGTGTACGTACCATAGCATAGATAGAGGATACAGATTAAAAGTAAGAGGAAGGTGTACGTAGCATAGCATAGATAGAGGATACAGATTAAAGCTAAGAGGAAGGTGCACGTACCATAGCATAGATAGAGGATACAGATTAAAGGTACCAGGAAGGTGCCCGTACCATAGAATAGATAGAGGATACAGATTAAAGGTACCGGGAAGGTGCCCGTACCATAGCATAGATAGAGTATACAGATTAAAGGTACCAGGAAGTTGCACGTACCATAGCATAGATAGAGGATACAGATTAAAGGTACCAGGAAGGTGCCCGTACCATAGAATAGATAGAGGATACAGATTAAAGGTAGCAGGAAGGTGCCCGTACCATAGCATAGATAGAGAATGCAGATTAAAGCTACCAGGAAGGTGCCCGTACCATAGCATAGATAGAGGATACAGATTAAAGGTACCAGGAAGGTGCCCATACCATAGCATAGATAGAGGATGCAGATTAAAGGTACCAGGAAGGCGCCCATACTATAGCATAGATAGAGGATACAGATTAAAGGTACCTGGAAGGTGCCCATACCATAGCATAGATAGAGGATACAGATTAAAGCTAAGAGGAAGGTGTACGTACCATAGCATAGATAGAGGATACAAATTAAGGGTACCAGGAAGGTGCCAATACCATAGCATAGATAGAGGATACAGATTAAAGGTAAGAGGAAGGTGTACGTACCATAGCATAGATAGAGGATACAGATTAAAGCTAAGAGGAAGGTGTACGTACCATAGCATAGATAGACGATACAGATTAAAGCTAAGAGGAAGGTTTACGTACCATAGCATAGATAGAGGATATGGATTAAAGCTAAGAGGAAGGTGTACGTACCATAGCATAGATAGAGGATACAGATTAAAGGTACCAGGAAGGTGCCCATACCATAGCATAGATAGAGGATACAGATTAAAGGTAACAGGAAGGTGCCCGTACCATAGAATAGATAGAGGATACAGATTAAAGGTACCAGGAAGGTGTACTTACCATAACATAGATAGAGGATACAGATTAAAGCTAAGAGGAAGGTGTACGTACCATAGCATAGATAGAGGATACAGATTAAAGGTACCAGGAAGGTGCCCATACCATAGCATAGATAGAGGATACAGATTAAAGCTAAGAGGAAGGTGTACGTACCATAGCATAGATAGAGGATACAGATTAAAAATAAGAGGAAGGTGTACGTAGCATAGCATAGATAGAGGATACAGATTAAAGCTAAGAGGAAGGTGTACGTACCATAGCATAGATAGAGGATACAAATTAAAGCTACCGGGAAGGTGCACGTACCATATCATAGATAGAGGATACAGATTAAAGGTACCAGGAAGGTGCCCGTACCATAGAATAGATAGAGGATACAGATTAAAGGTACCAGGAAGGTGCTCGTACCATACAATAGATAGAGGATCCAGATTAAAGGTACCAGGAAGGTGCCTGTACCATAGCATAGATAGAGGATACAGATTAAAGCTAAGAGGAAGGTGTACATACCATAGCATAGATAGAGGATACAGATTAAAGCTAAGAGGAAGGTGTACGTACCATAGCATAGATAGAGGATACAGATTAAAGGTACCAGGAAGGTGTACATACCATAGCATAGATAGAGGATACAGATTAAAGCTAAGAGGAAGGTGTACGTACCATAGCATAGATAGAGGATACAGATTAAAGGTACCAGGAAGGTGCCCATACCATAGCATAGATAGAGGATACAGATTAAAGCTAAGAGGAAGGTGTACGTACCATAGCATAGATAGAGGATACAGATTAAAGGTACCAGGAAGGTGTACGTACCATAGCATAGATCGAGGATACAGATTAAAGCTAAAAGGAAGGTGTACGTACCATAGCATAGATAGAGGATATGGATTAAAGCTAAGAGGAAGGTGTACGTACCATAGCATAAATATAGGATACAGATTAAAGGTACCAGGAAGGTGCCCATACCATTGCATAGATAGAGGATACAGATTAAAGCTAAGAGGAAGGTGTACGTACCATAGCATAGATAGAGGATACAAATTAAAGGTACCAGGAAGGTGCCCGTACCATTGCATAGATAGAGGATACAGATTAAAGCTAAGAGGAAGGTGTACGTACCATAGCATAGATAGAGGATACAGATTAAAGCTAAGAGGAAGGTGTAGGTACCATAGCATAGATAGAGGATACAGATTAAAGCTAAGAGGAAGGTGTACGTACCATAGCATAGATAGAGGATATGGATTAAAGCTAAGAGTAAGGTGTACGTACCATAGCATAGATAGAGGATACAGATTAAAGGTACCAGGAAGGTGCCCATACCATAGCATAGATAGAGGATACAGATTAAAGGTACCAGGAAGGTGCCCGTACCATAGAATAGATAGAGGATACAGATTAAAGGTACCAGGAAGGTGTACGTACCATAGCATAGATAGAGGATACAGATTAAAGCTAAGAGGAAGGTGTACGTACCATAGCATAGATAGAGGATACAGATTAAAGGTACCAGGAAGGTGCCCATACCATAGCATAGATAGAGGATACAGATTAAAGCTAAGAGGAAGGCGTACGTACCATAGCATAGATAGAGGATATGGATTAAAGCTAAGAGGAAGGTGTACGTACCATAGCATAGATAGAGGATACAGATTAAAGGTACCAGGAAGGTGCCCATACCATAGCATAGATAGAGGATACAGATTAAAGCTAAGAGGAAGGTGTACGTACCATAGCATAGATACAGGATACAGATTAAAAATAAGAGGAAGGTGTACGTAGCATAGCATAGATAGAGGATACAGATTAAAGCTAAGAGGAAGGTGTACGTACCATAGCATAGATAGAGGATACAAATTAAAGCTACCGGGAAGGTGCACGTACCATAGCATAGATAGAGGATACAGATTAAAGGTAACAGGAAGGTGCCCGTACCATAGAATAGATAGAGGATACAGATTAAAGGTACCAGGAAGGTGCTCGTACCATAGAATAGATAGAGGATCCAGATTAAAGGTACCAGGAAGGTGCCCGTACCATAGCATAGATAGAGGATACAGATTAAAGCTAAGAGGAAGGTGTACGTACCATAGCATAGATAGAGGATATGGATTAAAACTAAGAGGAAGGTGTACGTACCATAGCATAGATAAAGGATACAGATTAAAGGTACCAGGAAGGTGCCCATACCATAGCATAGATAGAGGATACAGATTAAAGGTACCAGGAAGGTGCCCGTACCATAGAATAGATAGAGGATACAGGTTAAAGGTACCAGGAAGGTGTAGGTACCATAGCATAGATAGAGGATACAGATTAAAGCTAAGAGGAAGGTGTACGTACCATAGCATAGATAGAGGATACAGATTAAAGGTACCAGGAAGGTGCCCATACCATAGCATAGATAGAGGATACAGATTAAAGCTAAGAGGAAGGTGTACATACCATAGCATAGATAGAGGATACAGATTAAAGCTAAGAGGAAGGTGTACGTACCATAGCATAGATAGAGGATACAGATTAAAGGTACCAGGAAGGTGTACATACCATAGCATAGATAGAGGATACAGATTAAAGCTAAGAGGAAGGTGTACGTACCATAGCATAGATAGAGGATACAGATTAAAGGTACCAGGAAGGTGCCCATACCATAGCATAGATAGAGGATACAGATTAAAGCTAAGAGGAAGGTGTACGTACCATAGCATAGATAGAGGATACAGATTAAAGCTAAAAGGAAGGTGTACGTACCATAGCATAGATAGAGGATATGGATTAAAGCTAAGAGGAAGGTGTACATACCATAGCATGGATAGAGGATACAGATTAAAGCTAAGAGGAAGGTGTACGTACCATAGCATAGATAGACGATACAGATTAAAGGTACCAGGAAGGTGCCCATACCATAGCATAGATAGAGGATACAGATTAAAGCTAAGAGGAAGGTGCCCATACCATAGCATAGATAGAGGATACAGATTAAAGGTACCAGGAAGGTGTACGTACCATAGCATAGATAGAGGATACAGATTAAAGCTAAGAGGAAGGTGTACGTACCATAGCATAGATAGAGGATATGGATTAAAGCTAAGAGGAAGGTGTACATACCATAGCATAGATAGAGGATACAGATTAAAGCTAAGAGGAAGTTGTACGTACCATAGCATAGATAGAGGATACAGATTAAAGGTACCAGGAAGGTGTACATACCATAGCGTAGATAGAGGATACAGATTAAAGCTAAGAGGAAGGTGTACGTACCATAGCATAGATAGAGGATACAGATTAAAGGTACCAGGAAGGTGCCCATACCATAGCATAGATAGAGGATACAGATTAAAGCTAAGAGGAAGGTGTACGTACCATAGCATAGATAAAGGATACAGATTAAAGGTACCAGGAAGGTGTACGTACCATAGCGTAGATAGAGGATACAGATTAAAGCTAAGAGGAAGGTGTACGTACCATAGCATAGATAGAGGATATGGATTAAAGCTAAGAGGAAGGTGTACGTACCATAGCATAAATAGAGGATACAGATTAAAGGTACCAGGAAGGTGCCCATACCATTGCATAGATAGCGGATACAGATTAAAGCTAAGAGGAAGGTGTATGTACCATAGCATAGATAGAGGATACAGATTAAATGTACCAGGAAGGTGCCCATACCATAGCATAGATAGAGGATACAGATTAAAGCTAAAAGGAAGGTGTACGTACCATAGCATAGATAGAGGATACAGATTAAAACTAAGAGGAATGTGTACGTACCATAGCATAGATAGAGGGTACAGATTAAAGCTAAGAGGAAGGTGTACGTACCATAGCGTAGATAGAGGATATCGATTAAAGCTAAGAGGAAGGTGTACGTACCATAGCATAGATAGAGGATACAGATTAAAGGTACCAGGAAGGTGCCCATACCATAGCATAGATAGAGGATACAGATTAAAGGTACCAGGAAGGTGCCCGTACCATAGAATAGATAGAGGATACAGATTAAAGGTACCAGGAAGGTGTACGTACCATAGCATAGATAGAGGATACAGATTAAAGCTAAGAGGAAGGTGTACATACCATAGCATAGATAGAGGATACAGATTAAAGGTACCAGGAAGGTGCCCATACCATAGCATAAATAGAGGATACAGATTAAATGTACCAGGAAGGTGCCCATACCATAGCATAGATAGAGGATACAGATTAAAGCTAAGAGGAAGGTGTACGTACCATAGCATAGATAGAGGATACAAATTAAAGGTACCAGGAAGGTGCCCATACCATAGCATAGATAGAACATACAGATTAAAGCTAAAAGGAAGGTGTACGTACCATAGCATAGATAGAGGATACAGATTAAAACTAAGAGGAAGGTGTACGTACCATAGCATAGATAGAGGATACAGATTAAAGCTAAGAGGAAGGTGTACGTACCATAGCATAGATAGAGGATATGGATTAAAGCTAAGAGGAAGGTGTACGTACCATAGCATAGATAGAGGATACAGATTAAAGGTACCAGGAAGGTGCCCGTACCATAGAATAGATAGAGGATACAGATTAAAGGTACCAGGAAGGTGTACGTACCATAGCATAGATAGAGGATACAGATTAAAGCTAAAAGGAAGGTGTACGTACCATAGCATAGATAGAGGATACAGATTAAAGGTACCAGGAAGGTGCCCATACCATAGCATAGATAGAGGATACAGATTAAAGCTAAGAGGAAGGTGTACGTACCATAGCATAGATAGAGGATACAGATTAAAGCTAAGAGGAAGGTGTACGTACCATAGCATAGATAGAGGATACAGATTAAAGGTACCAGGAAGGTGCCCATACCATAGCATAGATAGAGGATACAGATTAAAGCTAAGAGGAAGGTGTACGTACCATAGCATAGATAGAGGATACAGATTAAAGGTACCAGGAAGGTGTACGTACCATAGCATAGATAGAGGATACAGATTAAAGCTAAGAGGAAGGTGTACGTACCATAGCATAGATAGAGGATACAGATTAAAGGTAACAGGAAGGTGTACGTACCATAGCATAGATAGAGGATACAGATTAAAGCTAAGAGGAAGGTGTACATACCATAGCATAGATAGAGGATACAGATTCAAGCTAAGAGGAAGGTGTACGTACCATAGCATAGATAGAGGATACAGATTAAAGGTACCAGGAAGGTGCCCATACCATAGCATAGATAGAGGATACAGATTAAAGCTAAGAGGAAGGTGTACGTACCATAGCATAGATAGAGGATACAGATTAAAGGTACCAGGAAGGTGTACGTACCATAGCATAGATAGAGGATACAGATTAAAGCTAAGAGGAAGGTGTACGTACCATAGCATAGATAGAGGATATGGATTAAAGCTAAGAGGAAGGTGTACGTACCATAGCATAGATAGAGGATACAGATTAAAGGTACCAGGAAGGTGCCCATACCATAGCATAGATAGAGGATACAGATTAAAGCTAAGAGGAAGGTGTACGTACCATAGCATAGATAAAGGATACAAATTAAAGGTACCAGGAAGGTGCCCATACCATAGCATAGATCGAGGATACAGATTAAAGCTAAGAGGAAGGTGTACGTACCATAGCATAGATAGAGGATACAGATTAAAGCTAAGAGGAAGGTGTACATACCATAGCATAGATAGAGGATACAGATTAAAGCTAAGAGGAAGGTGTACGTACCCTAGCATAGATAGAGGATACAAATTAAAGCTACCGGGAAGGTGCACGTACCATAGCATAGATAGAGGATACAGATTAAAGGTACCAGGAAGGTGCCCGTACCATAGAATAGATAGAGGATACAGATTAAAGGTACCGGGAAGGTGCCCGTACCACAGCATAGATAGAGGATACAGATTAAAGTTACCAGGAAGGTGCCCATACCATAGCATAGATAGAGGATACAGATTAAAGGTACCAGGAAGGTGCCCGTACCATAGAATAGATAGAGGATACAGATTAAAGGTACCAGGAAGGTGTACGTACCATAGCATAGATAGAGGATACAGATTAAAGCTAAGAGGAAGGTGTACGTACCATAGCATAGATAGAGGATACAGATTAAAGGTACCAGGAAGGTGCCCATACCATAGCATAGATAGAGGATACAGATTAAAGCTAAGAGGAAGGTGTACGTACCATAGCATAGATAGAGGATATGGATTAAAGCTAAGAGGAAGGTGTACGTACCATAGCATAGATAGAGGATACAGATTAAAGGTACCAGGAAGGTGCCCATACCATAGCATAGATAGAGGATACAGATTAAAGCTAAGAGGAAGGTGTACGTACCATAGCATAGATAGAGGATACAGATTAAAAATAAGAGGAAGGTGTACGTAGCATAGCATAGATAGAGGATACAGATTAAAGCTAAGAGGAAGGTGCACGTACCATAGCATAGATAGAGGATACAGATTAAAGGTACCAGGAAGGTGCCCGTACCATAGAATAGATAGAGGATACAGATTAAAGGTACCGGGAAGGTGCCCGTACCATAGCATAGATAGAGTATACAGATTAAAGGTACCAGGAAGTTGCACGTACCATAGCATAGATAGAGGATACAGATTAAAGGTACCAGGAAGGTGCCCGTACCATAGAATAGATAGAGGATACAGATTAAAGGTAGCAGGAAGGTGCCCGTACCATAGCATAGATAGAGAATGCAGATTAAAGCTACCAGGAAGGTGCCCGTACCATAGCATAGATAGAGGATACAGATTAAAGGTACCAGGAAGGTGCCCATACCATAGCATAGATAGAGGATGCAGATTAAAGGTACCAGGAAGGCGCCCATACTATAGCATAGATAGAGGATACAGATTAAAGGTACCTGGAAGGTGCCCATACCATAGCATAGATAGAGGATACAGATTAAAGCTAAGAGGAAGGTGTACGTACCATAGCATAGATAGAGGATACAAATTAAGGGTACCAGGAAGGTGCCCATACCATAGCATAGATAGAGGATACAGATTAAAGGTAAGAGGAAGGTGTACGTACCATAGCATAGATAGAGGATACAGATTAAAGCTAAGAGGAAGGTGTACGTACCATAGCATAGATAGACGATACAGATTAAAGCTAAGAGGAAGGTGTACGTACCATAGCATAGATAGAGGATATGGATTAAAGCTAAGAGGAAGGTGTACGTACCATAGCATAGATAGAGGATACAGATTAAAGGTACCAGGAAGGTGCCCATACCATAGCATAGATAGAGGATACAGATTAAAGGTAACAGGAAGGTGCCCGTACCATAGAATAGATAGAGGATACAGATTAAAGGTACCAGGAAGGTGTACGTACCATAACATAGATAGAGGATACAGATTAAAGCTAAGAGGAAGGTGTACGTACCATAGCATAGATAGAGGATACAGATTAAAGGTACCAGGAAGGTGCCCATACCATAGCATAGATAGAGGATACAGATTAAAGCTAAGAGGAAGGTGTACGTACCATAGCATAGATAGAGGATACAGATTAAAAATAAGAGGAAGGTGTACGTAGCATAGCATATATAGAGGATACAGATTAAAGCTAAGAGGAAGGTGTACGTACCATAGCATAGATAGAGGATACAAATTAAAGCTACCGGGAAGGTGCACGTACCATATCATAGATAGAGGATACAGATTAAAGGTACCAGGAAGGTGCCCGTACCATAGAATAGATAGAGGATACAGATTAAAGGTACCAGGAAGGTGCTCGTACCATACAATAGATAGAGGATCCAGATTAAAGGTACCAGGAAGGTGCCTGTACCATAGCATAGATAGAGGATACAGATTAAAGCTAAGAGGAAGGTGTACATACCATAGCATAGATAGAGGATACAGATTAAAGCTAAGAGGAAGGTGTACGTACCATAGCATAGATAGAGGATACAGATTAAAGGTACCAGGAAGGTGTACATACCATAGCATAGATAGAGGATACAGATTAAAGCTAAGAGGAAGGTGTACGTACCATAGCATAGATTGAGGATACAGATTAAAGGTACCAGGAAGGTGCCCATACCATAGCATAGATAGAGGATACAGATTAAAGCTAAGAGGAAGGTGTACGTACCATAGCATAGATAGAGGATACAGATTAAAGGTACCAGGAAGGTGTACGTACCATAGCATAGATAGAGGATACAGATTAAAGCTAAAAGGAAGGTGTACGTACCATAGCATAGATAGAGGATATGGATTAAAGCTAAGAGGAAGGTGTACGTACCATAGCATAAATATAGGATACAGATTAAAGGTACCAGGAAGGTGCCAATACCATTGAATAGATAGAGGATACAGATTAAAGCTAAGAGGAAGGTGTACGTACCATAGCATAGATAGAGGATACAAATTAAAGGTACCAGGAAGGTGCCCGTACCATTGCATAGATAGAGGATACAGATTAAAGCTAAGAGGAAGGTGTACGTACCATAGCATAGATAGAGGATACAGATTAAAGCTAAGAGGAAGGTGTAGGTACCATAGCATAGATAGAGGATACAGATTAAAGCTAAGAGGAAGGTGTACGTACCATAGCATAGATAGAGGATATGGATTAAAGCTAAGAGTAAGGTGTACGTACCATAGCATAGATAGAGGATACAGATTAAAGGTACCAGGAAGGTGCCCATACCATAGCATAGATAGAGGATACAGATTAAAGGTACCAGGAAGGTGCCCGTACCATAGAATAGATAGAGGATACAGATTAAAGGTACCAGGAAGGTGTACGTACCATAGCATAGATAGAGGATACAGATTAAAGCTAAGAGGAAGGTGTACGTACCATAGCATAGATAGAGGATACAGATTAAAGGTACCAGGAAGGTGCCCATACCATAGCATAGATAGAGGATACAGATTAAAGCTAAGAGGAAGGCGTACGTACCATAGCATAGATAGAGGATATGGATTAAAGCTAAGAGGAAGGTGTACGTACCATAGCATAGATAGAGGATACAGATTAAAGGTACCAGGAAGGTGCCCATACCATAGCATAGATAGAGGATACAGATTAAAGCTAAGAGGAAGGTGTACGTACCATAGCATAGATAGAGGATACAAATTAAGGGTACCAGGAAGGTGCCCATACCATAGCATAGATAGAGGATACAGATTAAAGGTAAGAGGAAGGTGTACGTACCATAGCATAGATAGAGGATACAGATTAAAGCTAAGAGGAAGGTGTACGTACCATAGCATAGATAGACGATACAGATTAAAGCTAAGAGGAAGGTGTACGTACCATAGCATAGATAGAGGATATGGATTAAAGCTAAGAGGAAGGTGTACGTACCATAGCATAGATAGAGGATACAGATTAAAGGTACCAGGAAGGTGCCCATACCATAGCATAGATAGAGGATACAGATTAAAGGTAACAGGAAGGTGCCCGTACCATAGAATAGATAGAGGATACAGATTAAAGCTAAGAGGAAGGTGTACGTACCATAGCATAGATAGAGGATACAGATTAAAGGTACCAGGAAGGTGCCCATACCATAGCATAGATAGAGGATACAGATTAAAGCTAAGAGGAAGGTGTACGTACCATAGCATAGATAGAGGATACAGATTAAAAATAAGAGGAAGGTGTACGTAGCATAGCATAGATAGAGGATACAGATTAAAGCTAAGAGGAAGGTGTACGTACCATAGCATAGATAGAGGATACAAATTAAAGCTACCGGGAAGGTGCACGTACCATATCATAGATAGAGGATACAGATTAAAGGTACCAGGAAGGTGCCCGTACCATAGAATAGATAGAGGATACAGATTAAAGGTACCAGGAAGGTGCTCGTACCATACAATAGATAGAGGATCCAGATTAAAGGTACCAGGAAGGTGCCTGTACCATAGCATAGATAGAGGATACAGATTAAAGCTAAGAGGAAGGTGTACATACCATAGCATAGATAGAGGATACAGATTAAAGCTAAGAGGAAGGTGTACGTACCATAGCATAGATAGAGGATACAGATTAAAGGTACCAGGAAGGTGCCCATACCATAGCATAGATAGAGGATACAGATTAAAGCTAAGAGGAAGGTGTACGTACCATAGCATAGATAGAGGATACAAATTAAGGGTACCAGGAAGGTGCCCATACCATAGCATAGATAGAGGATACAGATTAAAGGTAAGAGGAAGGTGTACGTACCATAGCATAGATAGAGGATACAGATTAAAGCTAAGAGGAAGGTGTACGTACCATAGCATAGATAGACGATACAGATTAAAGCTAAGAGGAAGGTGTACGTACCATAGCATAGATAGAGGATATGGATTAAAGCTAAGAGGAAGGTGTACGTACCATAGCATAGATAGAGGATACAGATTAAAGGTACCAGGAAGGTGCCCATACCATAGCATAGATAGAGGATACAGATTAAAGGTAACAGGAAGGTGCCCGTACCATAGAATAGATAGAGGATACAGATTAAAGGTACCAGGAAGGTGTACGTACCATAACATAGATAGAGGATACAGATTAAAGCTAAGAGGAAGGTGTACGTACCATAGCATAGATAGAGGATACAGATTAAAGGTACCAGGAAGGTGCCCATACCATAGCATAGATAGTGGATACAGATTAAAGCTAAGAGGAAGGTGTACGTACCATAGCATAGATAGAGGATACAGATTAAAAATAAGAGGAAGGTGTACGTAGCATAGCATAGATAGAGGATACAGATTAAAGCTAAGAGGAAGGTGTACGTACCATAGCATAGATAGAGGATACAAATTAAAGCTACCGGGAAGGTGCACGTACCATATCATAGATAGAGGATACAGATTAAAGGTACCAGGAAGGTGCCCGTACCATAGAATAGATAGAGGATACAGATTAAAGGTACCAGGAAGGTGCTCGTACCATACAATAGATAGAGGATCCAGATTAAAGGTACCAGGAAGGTGCCTGTACCATAGCATAGATAGAGGATACAGATTAAAGCTAAGAGGAAGGTGTACATACCATAGCATAGATAGAGGATACAGATTAAAGCTAAGAGGAAGGTGTACGTACCATAGCATAGATAGAGGATACAGATTAAAGGTACCAGGAAGGTGTACATACCATAGCATAGATAGAGGATACAGATTAAAGCTAAGAGGAAGGTGTACGTACCATAGCATAGATAGAGGATACAGATTAAAGCTAAGAGGAAGGTGTAGGTACCATAGCATAGATAGAGGATACAGATTAAAGCTAAGAGGAAGGTGTACGTACCATAGCATAGATAGAGGATATGGATTAAAGCTAAGAGTAAGGTGTACGTACCATAGCATAGATAGAGGATACAGATTAAAGGTACCAGGAAGGTGCCCATACCATAGCATAGATAGAGGATACAGATTAAAGGTACCAGGAAGGTGCCCGTACCATAGAATAGATAGAGGATACAGATTAAAGGTACCAGGAAGGTGTACGTACCATAGCATAGATAGAGGATACAGATTAAAGCTAAGAGGAAGGTGTACGTACCATAGCATAGATAGAGGATACAGATTAAAGGTACCAGGAAGGTGCCCATACCATAGCATAGATAGAGGATACAGATTAAAGCTAAGAGGAAGGCGTACGTACCATAGCATAGATAGAGGATATGGATTAAAGCTAAGAGGAAGGTGTACGTACCATAGCATAGATAGAGGATACAGATTAAAGGTACCAGGAAGGTGCCCATACCATAGCATAGATAGAGGATACAGATTAAAGCTAAGAGGAAGGTGTACGTACCATAGCATAGATAGAGGATACAGATTAAAAATAAGAGGAAGGTGTACGTAGCATAGCATAGATAGAGGATACAGATTAAAGCTAAGAGGAAGGTGTACGTACCATAGCATAGATAGAGGATACAAATTAAAGCTACCGGGAAGGTGCACGTACCATAGCATAGATAGAGGATACAGATTAAAGGTAACAGGAAGGTGCCCGTACCATAGAATAGATAGAGGATACAGATTAAAGGTACCAGGAAGGTGCTCGTACCATAGAATAGATAGAGGATCCAGATTAAAGGTACCAGGAAGGTGCCCGTACCATAGCATAGATAGAGGATACAGATTAAAGCTAAGAGGAAGGTGTACGTACCATAGCATAGATAGAGGATATGGATTAAAACTAAGAGGAAGGTGTACGTACCATAGCATAGATAAAGGATACAGATTAAAGGTACCAGGAAGGTGCCCATACCATAGCATAGATAGAGGATACAGATTAAAGGTACCAGGAAGGTGCCCGTACCATAGAATAGATAGAGGATACAGATTAAAGGTACCAGGAAGGTGTAGGTACCATAGCATAGATAGAGGATACAGATTAAAGCTAAGAGGAAGGTGTACGTACCATAGCATAGATAGAGGATACAGATTAAAGGTACCAGGAAGGTGCCCATACCATAGCATAGATAGAGGATACAGATTAAAGCTAAGAGGAAGGTGTACATACCATAGCATAGATAGAGGATACAGATTAAAGCTAAGAGGAAGGTGTACGTACCATAGCATAGATAGAGGATACAGATTAAAGGTACCAGGAAGGTGTACATACCATAGCATAGATAGAGGATACAGATTAAAGCTAAGAGGAAGGTGTACGTACCATAGCATAGATAGAGGATACAGATTAAAGGTACCAGGAAGGTGCCCATACCATAGCATAGATAGAGGATACAGATTAAAGCTAAGAGGAAGGTGTACGTACCATAGCATAGATAGAGGATACAGATTAAAGCTAAAAGGAAGGTGTACGTACCATAGCATAGATAGAGGATATGGATTAAAGCTAAGAGGAAGGTGTACATACCATAGCATAGATAGAGGATACAGATTAAAGCTAAGAGGAAGGTGTACGTACCATAGCATAGATAGACGATACAGATTAAAGGTACCAGGAAGGTGCCCATACCATAGCATAGATAGAGGATACAGATTAAAGCTGAGAGGAAGGTGTACGTACCATAGCATAGATAGAGGATACAGATTAAAGGTACCAGGAAGGTGTACGTACCATAGCATAGATAGAGGATACAGATTAAAGCTAAGAGGAAGGTGTACGTACCATAGCATAGATAGAGGATATGGATTAAAGCTAAGAGGAAGGTGTACATACCATAGCATAGATAGAGGATACAGATTAAAGCTAAGAGGACGGTGTACGTAGCATAGATAGAGGATACAGATTAAAGGTACCAGGAAGGTGTACATACCATAGCGTAGATAGAGGATACAGATTAAAGCTAAGAGGAAGGTGTACGTACCATAGCATAGATAGAGGATACAGATTAAAGGTACCAGGAAGGTGCCCATACCATAGCATAGATAGAGGATACAGATTAAAGCTAAGAGGAAGGTGTACGTACCATAGCATAGATAGAGGATACAGATTAAAGGTACCAGGAAGGTGTACGTACCATAGCATAGATAGAGGATATAGATTAAAGCTAAGAGGAAGGTGTACGTACCATAGCATAGATAGAGGATATGGATTAAAGCTAAGAGGAAGGTGTACGTACCATAGCATAAATAGAGGATACAGATTAAAGGTACCAGGAAGGTGCCCATACCATTGCATAGATAGAGGATACAGATTAAAGCTAAGAGGAAGGTGTATGTACCATAGCATAGATAGAGGATACAAATTAAAGGTACCAGGAAGGTGCCCGTACCATTGCATAGATAGAGGATACAGATTAAAGCTAAGAGGAAGGTGTACGTACCATAGCATAGATAGAGGATACAGATTAAAGCTAAGAGGAAGGTGTACGTACCATAGCATAGATAGAGGATACAGATTAAAGCTAAGAGGAAGGTGTACGTACCATAGCATAGATAGAGGATATGGATTAAAGCTAAGAGTAAGGTGTACGTACCATAGCATAGATAGAGGATACAGATTAAAGGTACCAGGAAGGTGCCCATACCATAGCATAGATAGAGGATACAGAATAAAGGTACCAGGAAGGTGCACGTACCATAGAATAGATAGAGGATCATGATTAAAGGTACCAGGAAGGTGTACGTACCATAGCATAGATAGAGGATACAGATTAAAGCTAAGAGGAAGGTGTACGTACCATAGCATAGATAGAGGATACAGATTAAAGGTACCAGGAAGGTGCCCATACCATAGCATAGATAGAGGATACAGATTAAAGCTAAGAGGAAGGCGTACGTACCATAGCATAGATAGAGGATATGGATTAAAGCTAAGAGGAAGGTGTACGTACCATAGCATAGAAAGAGGATACAGATTAAAGGTACCAGGAAGGTGCCCATACCATAGCATAGATAGAGGATACAGATTAAAGCTAAGAGGAAGGTGTACGTACCATAGCATAGATAGAGGATACAGATTAAAACTAAGAGGAAGGTGTACGTAGCATAGCATAGATAGAGGATACAGATTAAAGCTAAGAGGAAGGTGTACGTACCATAGCATAGATAGAGGATACAAATTAAAGCTACCGGGAAGGTGCACGTACCATAGAATAGATAGAGGATACAGATTAAAGGTACCAGGAAGGTGCTCGTACCATAGAATAGATAGAGGATCCAGATTAAAGGTACCAGGAAGGTGCCCGTACCATAGCATAGATAGAGGATACAGATTAAAGCTAAAAGGAAGGTGTACGTACCATAGCATAGATAGAGGATATGGATTAAAGCTAAGAGGAAGGTGTACGTACCATAGCATAGATAAAGGATACAGATTAAAGGTACCAGGAAGGTGCCCATACCATAGCATAGATAGAGGATACAGATTAAAGGTACCAGGAAGGTGCCCGTACCATAGAATAGATAGAGGATACAGATTAAAGGTACCAGGAAGGTGTACGTACCATAGCATAGATAGAGGATACAGATTAAAGCTAAGAGGAAGGTGTACGTACCATAGCATAGATAGAGGATACAGATTAAAGGTACCAGGAAGGTGCCCATACCATAGCATAGATAGAGGATACAGATTAAAGCTAAAAGGAAGGTGTACGTACCATAGCATAGATAGAGGATACAGATTAAAGCTAAGAGGAAGGTGTTCGTACCATAGCATAGATAGAGGATACAGATTAAAGGTACCAGGAAGGTGCCCATACCATAGCATAGATAGAGGATACAGATTAAAGCTAAAAGGAAGGTGTACGTACCATAGCATAGATAGAGGATACAGATTAAAGGTACCAGGAAGGTGTACGTACCATAGCATAGATAGAGGATACAGATTAAAGCTAAGAGGAAGGTGTACGTACCATAGCATAGATAGAGGATATGGATTAACGCTAAGAGGAAGGTGTACGTACCATAGCATAGATAGAGGATACAGATTAAAGCTAACAGGAAGGTGTACATACCATAGCATAGATAGAGGATACAGATTAAAGCTAAGAGGAAGGTGTACGTACCATAGCATAGATAGAGGATACAGATTAAAGGTACCAGGAAGGTGCCCATACCATAGCATAGATAGAGGATACAGATTAAAGCTAAGAGGAAGGTGTACGTACCATAGCATAGATAGAGGATATGGATTAAAGCTAAGAGGAAGGTGTACGTACCATAGCATAGATAGAGGATACAGATTAAAGGTACCAGGAAGGTGCCCATACCATAGCATATATAGAGGATACAGATTAAAGGTACCAGGAAGGTGCCCGTGCCATAGAATAGATAGAGGATACAGATTAAAGGTACCAGGAAGGTGTACGTACCATAGCATAGATAGAGGATACAGATTAAAGCTAAGAGGAAGGTGTACGTACCATAGCATAGATAGAGGATACAGATTAAAGGTACCAGGAAGGTGCCCATACCATAGCATAGATAGAGGATACAGATTAAAGCTAAAAGGAAGGTGTACGTACCATAGCATAGATAGAGGATACAGATTAAAGCTAAGAGGAAGGTGTACGTACCATAGCATAGATAGAGGATACAGATTAAAGGTACCAGGAAGGTGCCCATACCATAGCATAGATAGAGGATACAGATTAAAGCTAAGAGGAAGGTGTACGTACCATAGCATAGATAGAGGATACAGGTTAAAGGTACCAGGAAGGTGTACGTACCATAGCATAGATAGAGGATACAGATTAAAGCTAAGAGGAAGGTGTACGTACCATAGCATAGATAGAGGATACAGATTAAAGGTACCAGGAAGGTGTACGTACCATAGCATAGATAGAGGATACAGATTAAAGCTAAGAGGAAGGTGTACATACCATAGCATAGATAGAGGATACAGATTAAAGCTAAGAGGAAGGTGTACGTACCATAGCATAGATAGAGTATACAGATTAAAGGTATCAGGAAGGTGTACGTACCATAGCATAGATAGAGGATACAGATTAAAGCTAAGAGGAAGGTGTACGTACCATAGCATAGATAGAGGATATGGATTAAAGCTAAAAGGAAGGTGTACGTACCATAGCATAGATAGAGGATACAGATTAAAGGTACCAGGAAGGTGCCCATACCATAGCATAGATAGAGGATACAGATTAAAGCTAAGAGGAAGGTGTACGTACCATAGCATAGATAGAGGATACAAATTAAAGGTACCAGGAAGGTGCCCATAGCATAGATCGAGGATACAGATTAAAGCTAAGAGGAAGGTGTACGTACCATAGCATAGATAGAGGATACAGATTAAAGCTAGGAGGAAGGTGTACATACCATAGCATAGATAGAGGATACAGATTAAAGCTAAGAGGAAGGTGTACGTACCCTAGCATAGATAGAGGATACAAATTAAAGCTACCGGGAAGGTGCACGTACCATAGCATAGATAGAGGATACAGATTAAAGGTACCAGGAAGGTGCCCGTACCATAGAATAGATAGAGGATACAGATTAAAGGTACCGGGAAGGTGCCCGTACCATAGCATAGATAGAGGATACAGATTAAAGGTACCAGGAAGGTGCCCATACCATAGCATAGATAGAGGATACAGATTAAAGGTACCAGGAAGGTGCCCGTACCATAGAATAGATAGAGGATACAGATTAAAGGTACCAGGAAGGTGTACGTACCATAGCATAGATAGAGGATACAGATTAAAGCTAAGAGGAAGGTGTACGTACCATAGCATAGATAGAGGATACAGATTAAAGGTACCAGGAAGGTGCCCATACCATATCATAGATAGAGGATACAGATTAAAGCTAAGAGGAAGGTGTACGTACCATAGCATAGATAGAGGATACAGATTAAGAATAAGAGGAAGGTGTACGTAGCATAGCATAGATAGAGGATACGGATTAAAGCTAAGAGGAAGGTGCACGTACCATAGCATAGATAGAGGATACAGATTAAAGGTACCAGGAAGGTGCCCGTACCATAGAATAGATAGAGGATACAGATTAAAGGTACCGGGAAGGTGCCCGTACCATAGCATAGATAGAGGATACAGATTAAAGGTACCAGGAAGTTGCACGTACCATAGCATAGATAGAGGATACAGATTAAAGGTACCAGGAAGGTGCCCGTACCATAGAATAGATAGAGGATACAGATTAAAGGTAGCAGGAAGGTGCCCGTACCATAGCATAGATAGAGAATGCAGATTAAAGCTACCAGGAAGGTGCCCGTACCATAGCATAGATAGAGGATACAGATTAAAGGTACCAGGAAGGTGCCCATACCATAGCATAGATAGAGGATGCAGATTAAAGGAACCAGGAAGGCGCCCATACTATAGCATAGATAGAGGATACAAATTAAAGCTAAGAGGAAGGTGTACGTACCATAGCATAGATAGAGGATACAAATTAAAGGTACCAGGAAGGTGCCCATACCATAGCATAGATAGAGGATACAGATTAAAGCTAAGAGGAAGGTGTACGTACCATAGCATAGATAGAGGATACAGATTAAAGCTAAGAGGAAGGTGTACGTACCATAGCATAGATAGAGGATACAGATTAAAGCTAAGAGGAAGGTGTACGTACCATAGCATAGATAGAGGATATGGATTAAAGCTAAGAGGAAGGTGTACGTACCATAGCATAGATAGAGGATACAGATTAAAGGTACCAGGAAGGTGCCCATACCATAGCATAGATAGAGGATACAGATTAAAGCTAAGAGGAAGGTGTACGTACCATAGCATAGATAGAGGATACAGATTAAAGGTACCAGGAAGGTGTACGTACCATAGCATAGATAGAGGATACAGATTAAAGCTAAGAGGAAGGTGTACGTACCATAGCATAGATAGAGGATACAGATTAAAGGTACCAGGAAGGTGTACGTACCATAGCATAGATAGAGGATACAGATTAAAGCTAAGAGGAAGGTGTACATACCATAGCATAGATAGAGGATACAGATTAAAGCTAAGAGGAAGGTGTACGTACCATAGCATAGATAGACGATACAGATTAAAGGTACCAGGAAGGTGCCCATACCATAGCATAGATAGAGGATACAGATTAAAGCTAAGAGGAAGGTGTACGTACCATAGCATAGATAGAGGATACAGATTAAAGGTACCAGGAAGGTGTACGTACCATAGCATAGATAGAGGATACAAATTAAAGCTACCGGGAAGGTGCACGTACCATAGCATAGATAGAGGATACAGATTAAAGGTACCAGGAAGGTGCCAGTACCATAGAATAGATAGAGGATACAGATTAAAGGTACCAGGAAGGTGCTCGTACCATAGAATAGATAGAGGATCCAGATTAAAGGTACCAGGAAGGTGCCCGTACCATGGCATAGATAGAGGATACAGATTAAAGCTAAGAGGAAGGTGTACGTACCATAGCATAGATAGAGGATATGGATTAAAGCTAAGAGGAAGGTGCACGTACCATAGCATAGATAGAGGATACAGATTAAAGGTACCAGGAAGGTGCCCGTACCATAGAATAGATAGAGGATACAGATTAAAGGTACCAGGAAGGTGTACGTACCATAGCATAGATAGAGGATACAGATTAAAGCTAAGAGGAAGGTGTACGTACCATAGCATAGATAGAGGATACAGATTAAAGGTACCAGGAAGGTGCCCATACCATAGCATAGATAGAGGATACAGATTAAAGCTAAGAGGAAGGTGTACGTACCATAGCATAGATAGAGGATATGGATTAAAGCTAAGAGGAAGGTGTACGTACCATAGCATAGATAGAGGATACAGATTAAAGGTACCAGGAAGGTGCCCATACCATAGCATAGATAGAGGATACAGATTAAAGCTAAGAGGAAGGTGTACGTACCATAGCATAGATAGAGGATACAGATTAAAAATAAGAGGAAGGTGTACGTAGCATAGCATAGATAGAGGATACAGATTAAAGCTAAGAGGAAGGTGCACGTACCATAGCATAGATAGAGGATACAGATTAAAGGTACCAGGAAGGTGCCCGTACCATAGCATAGATAGAGGATACAGATTAAAGCTAAGAGGAAGGTGTACGTACCATAGCATAGATAGAGGATACAGATTAAAGGTACCAGGAAGGTGTACATACCATAGCATAGATAGAGGATACAGATTAAAGCTAAGAGGAAGGTGTACGTACCATAGCATAGATAGAGGATACAGATTAAAGGTACCAGGAAGGTGCCCATACCATAGCATAGATAGAGGATACAGATTAAAGCTAAGAGGAAGGTGTACATACCATAGCATAGATAGAGGATACAGATTAAAGCTAAAAGGAAGGTGTACGTACCATAGCATAGATAGAGGATATGGATTAAAGCTAAGAGGAAGGTGTACATACCATAGCATAGATAGAGGATACAGATTAAAGCTAAGAGGAAGGTGTACGTACCATAGCATAGATAGACGATACAGATTAAAGGTACCAGGAAGGTGCCCATACCATAGCATAGATAGAGGATACAGATTAAAGCTAAGAGGAAGGTGTACGTACCATAGCATAGATAGAGGATACAGATTAAAGGTACCAGGAAGGTGTACGTACCATAGCATAGATAGAGGATACAGATTAAAGCTAAGAGGAAGGTGTACGTACCATAGCATAGATAGAGGATATGGATTAAAGCTAAGAGGAAGGTGTACATACCATAGCATAGATAGAGGATACAGATTAAAGCTAAGAGGACGGTGTACGTACCATAGCATAGATAGAGGATACAGATTAAAGGTACCAGGAAGGTGTACATACCATAGCGTAGATAGAGGATACAGATTAAAGCTAAGAGGAAGGTGTACTTACCATAGCATAGATAGAGGATACAGATTAAAGGTACCAGGAAGGTGCCCATACCATAGCATAGATAGAGGATACAGATTAAAGCTAAGAGGAAGGTGTACGTACCATAGCATAGATAGAGGATACAGATTAAAGGTACCAGGAAGGTGTACGTACCATAGCATAGATAGAGGATACAGATTAAAGCTAAGAGGAAGGTGTACGTACCATAGCATAGATAGAGGATATGGATTAAAGCTAAGAGGAAGGTGTACGTACCATAGCATAAATAGAGGATACAGATTAAAGGTACCAGGAAGGTGCCCATACCATTGCATAGATAGAGGATACAGATTAAAGCTAAGAGGAAGGTGTATGTACCATAGCATAGATAGAGGATACAAATTAAAGGTACCAGGAAGGTGCCCGTACCATTGCATAGATAGAGGATACAGATTAAAGCTAAGAGGAAGGTGTACGTACCATAGCATAGATAGAGGATACAGATTAAAGCTAAGAGGAAGGTGTACGTACCATAGCATAGATAGAGGATACAGATTAAAGCTAAGAGGAAGGTGTACGTACCATAGCATAGATAGAGGATATGGATTAAAGCTAAGAGTAAGGTGTACGTACCATAGCATAGATAGAGGATACAGATTAAAGGTACCAGGAAGGTGCCCATACCATAGCATAGATAGAGGATACAGAATAAAGGTACCAGGAAGGTGCACGTACCATAGAATAGATAGAGGATAATGATTAAAGGTACCAGGAAGGTGTACGTACCATAGCATAGATAGAGGATACAGATTAAAGCTAAGAGGAAGGTGTACGTACCATAGCATAGATAGAGGATACAGATTAAAGGTACCAGGAAGGTGCCCATACCATAGCATAGATAGAGGATACAGATTAAAGCTAAGAGGAAGGCGTACGTACCATAGCATAGATAGAGGATATGGATTAAAGCTAAGAGGAAGGTGTACGTACCATAGCATAGATAGAGGATACAGATTAAAGGTACCAGGAAGGTGCCCATACCATAGCATAGATAGAGGATACAGATTAAAGCTAAGAGGAAGGTGTACGTACCATAGCATAGATAGAGGATACAGATTAAAACTAAGAGAAAGGTGTACGTAGCATAGCATAGATAGAGGATACAGATTAAAGCTAAGAGGAAGGTGTACGTACCATAGCATAGATAGAGGATACAAATTAAAGCTACCGGGAAGGTGCACGTACCATAGAATAGATAGAGGATACAGATTAAAGGTACCAGGAAGGTGCTCGTACCATAGAATAGATAGAGGATCCAGATTAAAGGTACCAGGAAGGTGCCCGTACCATAGCATAGATAGAGGATACAGATTAAAGCTAAAAGGAAGGTGTACGTACCATAGCATAGATAGAGGATATGGATTAAAGCTAAGAGGAAGGTGTACGTACCATAGCATAGATAAAGGATACAGATTAAAGGTACCAGGAAGGTGCCCATACCATAGCATAGATAGAGGATACAGATTAAAGGTACCAGGAAGGTGCCCGTACCATAGAATAGATAGAGGATACAGATTAAAGGTACCAGGAAGGTGTACGTACCATAGCATAGATAGAGGATACAGATTAAAGCTAAGAGGAAGGTGTACGTACCATAGTATAGATAGAGGATACAGATTAAAGGTACCAGGAAGGTGCCCATACCATAGCATAGATAGAGGATACAGATTAAAGCTAAAAGGAAGGTGTACGTACCATAGCATAGATAGAGGATACAGATTAAAGCTAAGAGGAAGGTGTTCGTACCATAGCATAGATAGAGGATACAGATTAAAGGTACCAGGAAGGTGCCCATACCATAGCATAGATAGAGGATACAGATTAAAGCTAAGAGGAAGGTGTACGTACCATAGCATAGATAGAGGATACAGATTAAAGGTACCAGGAAGGTGTACGTACCATAGCATAGATAGAGGATACAGATTAAAGCTAAGAGGAAGGTGTACGTACCATAGCATAGATAGAGGATATGGATTAAAGCTAAGAGGAAGGTGTACGTACCATAGCATAGATAGAGGATACAGATTAAAGCTAATAGGAAGGTGTACATACCATAGCATAGATAGAGGATACAGATTAAAGCTAAGAGGAAGGTGTACGTACCATAGCATAGATAGAGGATACAGATTAAAGGTACCAGGAAGGTGCCCATACCATAGCATAGATAGAGGATACAGATTAAAGCTAAGAGGAAGGTGTACGTACCATAGCATAGATAGAGGATATGGATTAAAGCTAAGAGGAAGGTGTACGTACCATAGCATAGATAGAGGATACAGATTAAAGGTACCAGGAAGGTGCCCATACCATAGCATAGATAGAGGATACAGATTAAAGGTACCAGGAAGGTGCCCGTACCATAGAATAGATAGAGGATACAGATTAAAGGTACCAGGAAGGTGTACGTACCATAGCATAGATAGAGGATACAGATTAAAGCTAAGAGGAAGGTGTACGTACCATAGCATAGATAGAGGATACAGATTAAAGGTACCAGGAAGGTGCCCATACCATAGCATAGATAGAGGATACAGATTAAAGCTAAAAGGAAGGTGTACGTACCATAGCATAGATAGAGGATACAGATTAAAGCTAAGAGGAAGGTGTACGTACCATAGCATAGATAGAGGATACAGATTAAAGGTACCAGGAAGGTGCCCATACCATAGCATAGATAGAGGATACAGATTAAAGCTAAGAGGAAGGTGTACGTACCATAGCATAGATAGAGGATACAGGTTAAAGGTACCAGGAAGGTGTACGTACCATAGCATAGATAGAGGATACAGATTAAAGCTAAGAGGAAGGTGTACGTACCATAGCATAGATAGAGGATACAGATTAAAGGTACCAGGAAGGTGTACGTACCATAGCATAGATAGAGGATACAGATTAAAGCTAAGAGGAAGGTGTACATACCATAGCATAGATAGAGGATACAGATTAAAGCTAAGAGGAAGGTGTACGTACCATAGCATAGATAGAGTATACAGATTAAAGGTATCAGGAAGGTGTACGTACCATAGCATAGATAGAGGATACAGATTAAAGCTAAGAGGAAGGTGTACGTACCATAGCATAGATAGAGGATATGGATTAAAGCTAAAAGGAAGGTGTACGTACCATAGCATAGATAGAGGATACAGATTAAAGGTACCAGGAAGGTGCCCATACCATAGCATAGATAGAGGATACAGATTAAAGCTAAGAGGAAGGTGTACGTACCATAGCATAGATAGAGGATACAAATTAAAGGTACCAGGAAGGTGCCCATAGCATAGATCGAGGATACAGATTAAAGCTAAGAGGAAGGTGTACGTACCATAGCATAGATAGAGGATACAGATTAAAGCTAAGAGGAAGGTGTACATACCATAGCATAGATAGAGGATACAGATTAAAGCTAAGAGGAAGGTGTACGTACCCTAGCATAGATAGAGGATACAAATTAAAGCTACCGGGAAGGTGCACGTACCATAGCATAGATAGAGGATACAGATTAAAGGTACCAGGAAGGTGCCCGTACCATAGAATAGATAGAGGATACAGATTAAAGGTACCGGGAAGGTGCCCGTACCATAGCATAGATAGAGGATACAGATTAAAGGTACCAGGAAGGTGCCCATACCATAGCATAGATAGAGGATACAGATTAAAGGTACCAGGAAGGTGCCCGTACCATAGAATAGATAGAGGATACAGATTAAAGGTACCAGGAAGGTGTACGTACCATAGCATAGATAGAGGATACAGATTAAAGCTAAGAGGAAGGTGTACGTACCATAGCATAGATAGAGGATACAGATTAAAGGTACCAGGAAGGTGCCCATACCATAGCATAGATAGAGGATACAGATTAAAGCTAAGAGGAAGGCGTACGTACCATAGCATAGATAGAGGATATGGATTAAAGCTAAGAGGAAGGTGTACGTACCATAGCATAGATAGAGGATACAGATTAAAGGTACCAGGAAGGTGCCCATACCATAGCATAGATAGAGGATACAGATTAAAGCTAAGAGGAAGGTGTACGTACCATAGCATAGATAGAGGATACAGATTAAAACTAAGAGAAAGGTGTACGTAGCATAGCATAGATAGAGGATACAGATTAAAGCTAAAAGGAAGGTGTACGTACCATAGCATAGATAGAGGATACAAATTAAAGCTACCGGGAAGGTGCACGTACCATAGAATAGATAGAGGATACAGATTAAAGGTACCAGGAAGGTGCTCGTACCATAGAATAGATAGAGGATCCAGATTAAAGGTACCAGGAAGGTGCCCGTACCATAGCATAGATAGAGGATACAGATTAAAGCTAAAAGGAAGGTGTACGTACCATAGCATAGATAGAGGATATGGATTAAAGCTAAGAGGAAGGTGTACGTACCATAGCATAGATAAAGGATACAGATTAAAGGTACCAGGAAGGTGCCCATACCATAGCATAGATAGAGGATACAGATTAAAGGTACCAGGAAGGTGCCCGTACCATAGAATAGATAGAGGATACAGATTAAAGGTACCAGGAAGGTGTACGTACCATAGCATAGATAGAGGATACAGATTAAAGCTAAGAGGAAGGTGTACGTACCATAGCATAGATAGAGGATACAGATTAAAGGTACCAGGAAGGTGCCCATACCATAGCATAGATAGAGGATACAGATTAAAGCTAAAAGGAAGGTGTACGTACCATAGCATAGATAGAGGATACAGATTAAAGCTAAGAGGAAGGTGTTCGTACCATAGCATAGATAGAGGATACAGATTAAAGGTACCAGGAAGGTGCCCATACCATAGCATAGATAGAGGATACAGATTAAAGCTAAGAGGAAGGTGTACGTACCATAGCATAGATAGAGGATACAGATTAAAGGTACCAGGAAGGTGTACGTACCATAGCATAGATAGAGGATACAGATTAAAGCTAAGAGGAAGGTGTACGTACCATAGCATAGATAGAGGATATGGATTAAAGCTAAGAGGAAGGTGTACGTACCATAGCATAGATAGAGGATACAGATTAAAGCTAATAGGAAGGTGTACATACCATAGCATAGATAGAGGATACAGATTAAAGCTAAGAGGAAGGTGTACGTACCATAGCATAGATAGAGGATACAGATTAAAGGTACCAGGAAGGTGCCCATACCATAGCATAGATAGAGGATACAGATTAAAGCTAAGAGGAAGGTGTACGTACCATAGCATAGATAGAGGATATGGATTAAAGCTAAGAGGAAGGTGTACGTACCATAGCATAGATAGAGGATACAGATTAAAGGTACCAGGAAGGTGCCCATACCATAGCATAGATAGAGGATACAGATTAAAGGTACCAGGAAGGTGCCCGTACCATAGAATAGATAGAGGATACAGATTAAAGGTACCAGGAAGGTGTACGTACCATAGCATAGATAGAGGATACAGATTAAAGCTAAGAGGAAGGTGTACGTACCATAGCATAGATAGAGGATACAGATTAAAGGTACCAGGAAGGTGCCCATACCATAGCATAGATAGAGGATACAGATTAAAGCTAAAAGGAAGGTGTACATACCATAGCATAGATAGAGGATACAGATTAAAGCTAAGAGGAAGGTGTACGTACCATAGCATAGATAGAGGATACAGATTAAAGGTACCAGGAAGGTGCCCATACCATAGCATAGATAGAGGATACAGATTAAAGCTAAGAGGAAGGTGTACGTACCATAGCATAGATAGAGGATACAGGTTAAAGGTACCAGGAAGGTGTACGTACCATAGCATAGATAGAGGATACAGATTAAAGCTAAGAGGAAGGTGTACGTACCATAGCATAGATAGAGGATACAGATTAAAGGTACCAGGAAGGTGTACGTACCATAGCATAGATAGAGGATACAGATTAAAGCTAAGAGGAAGGTGTACATACCATAGCATAGATAGAGGATACAGATTAAAGCTAAGAGGAAGGTGTACGTACCATAGCATAGATAGAGTATACAGATTAAAGGTATCAGGAAGGTGTACGTACCATAGCATAGATAGAGGATACAGATTAAAGCTAAGAGGAAGGTGTACGTACCATAGCATAGATAGAGGATATGGATTAAAGCTAAAAGGAAGGTGTACGTACCATAGCATAGATAGAGGATACAGATTAAAGGTACCAGGAAGGTGCCCATACCATAGCATAGATAGAGGATACAGATTAAAGCTAAGAGGAAGGTGTACGTACCATAGCATAGATAGAGGATACAAATTAAAGGTACCAGGAAGGTGCCCATAGCATAGATCGAGGATACAGATTAAAGCTAAGAGGAAGGTGTACGTACCATAGCATAGATAGAGGATACAGATTAAAGCTAAGAGGAAGGTGTACATACCATAGCATAGATAGAGGATACAGATTAAAGCTAAGAGGAAGGTGTACGTACCCTAGCATAGATAGAGGATACAAATTAAAGCTACCGGGAAGGTGCACGTACCATAGCATAGATAGAGGATACAGATTAAAGGTACCAGGAAGGTGCCCGTACCATAGAATAGATAGAGGATACAGATTAAAGGTACCGGGAAGGTGCCCGTACCATAGCATAGATAGAGGATACAGATTAAAGGTACCAGGAAGGTGCCCATACCATAGCATAGATAGAGGATACAGATTAAAGGTACCAGGAAGGTGCCCGTACCATAGAATAGATAGAGGATACAGATTAAAGGTACCAGGAAGGTGTACGTACCATAGCATAGATAGAGGATACAGATTAAAGCTAAGAGGAAGGTGTACGTACCATAGCATAGATAGAGGATACAGATTAAAGGTACCAGGAAGGTGCCCATACCATATCATAGATAGAGGATACAGATTAAAGCTAAGAGGAAGGTGTACGTACCATAGCATAGATAGAGGATACAGATTAAGAATAAGAGGAAGGTGTACGTAGCATAGCATAGATAGAGGATACGGATTAAAGCTAAGAGGAAGGTGCACGTACCATAGCATAGATAGAGGATACAGATTAAAGGTACCAGGAAGGTGCCCGTACCATAGAATAGATAGAGGATACAGATTAAAGGTACCGGGAAGGTGCCCGTACCATAGCATAGATAGAGGATACAGATTAAAGGTACCAGGAAGTTGCACGTACCATAGCATAGATAGAGGATACAGATTAAAGGTACCAGGAAGGTGCCCGTACCATAGAATAGATAGAGGATACAGATTAAAGGTAGCAGGAAGGTGCCCGTACCATAGCATAGATAGAGAATGCAGATTAAAGCTACCAGGAAGGTGCCCGTACCATAGCATAGATAGAGGATACAGATTAAAGGTACCAGGAAGGTGCCCATACCATAGCATAGATAGAGGATGCAGATTAAAGGTACCAGGAAGGCGCCCATACTATAGCATAGATAGAGGATACAAATTAAAGCTAAGAGGAAGGTGTACGTACCATAGCATAGATAGAGGATACAAATTAAAGGTACCAGGAAGGTGCCCATACCATAGCATAGATAGAGGATACAGATTAAAGCTAAGAGGAAGGTGTACGTACCATAGCATAGATAGAGGATACAGATTAAAGCTAAGAGGAAGGTGTACGTACCATAGCATAGATAGAGGATACAGATTAAAGCTAAGAGGAAGGTGTACGTACCATAGCATAGATAGAGGATATGGATTAAAGCTAAGAGGAAGGTGTACGTACCATAGCATAGATAGAGGATACAGATTAAAGGTACCAGGAAGGTGCCCATACCATAGCATAGATAGAGGATACAGATTAAAGCTAAGAGGAAGGTGTACGTACCATAGCATAGATAGAGGATACAGATTAAAGGTACCAGGAAGGTGTACGTACCATAGCATAGATAGAGGATACAGATTAAAGCTAAGAGGAAGGTGTACGTACCATAGCATAGATAGAGGATACAGATTAAAGGTACCAGGAAGGTGTACGTACCATAGCATAGATAGAGGATACAGATTAAAGCTAAGAGGAAGGTGTACATACCATAGCATAGATAGAGGATACAGATTAAAGCTAAGAGGAAGGTGTACGTACCATAGCATAGATAGACGATACAGATTAAAGGTACCAGGAAGGTGCCCATACCATAGCATAGATAGAGGATACAGATTAAAGCTAAGAGGAAGGTGTACGTACCATAGCATAGATAGAGGATACAGATTAAAGGTACCAGGAAGGTGTACGTACCATAGCATAGATAGAGGATACAAATTAAAGCTACCGGGAAGGTGCACGTACCATAGCATAGATAGAGGATACAGATTAAAGGTACCAGGAAGGTGCCAGTACCATAGAATAGATAGAGGATACAGATTAAAGGTACCAGGAAGGTGCTCGTACCATAGAATAGATAGAGGATCCAGATTAAAGGTACCAGGAAGGTGCCCGTACCATGGCATAGATAGAGGATACAGATTAAAGCTAAGAGGAAGGTGTACGTACCATAGCATAGATAGAGGATATGGATTAAAGCTAAGAGGAAGGTGCACGTACCATAGCATAGATAGAGGATACAGATTAAAGGTACCAGGAAGGTGCCCGTACCATAGAATAGATAGAGGATACAGATTAAAGGTACCAGGAAGGTGTACGTACCATAGCATAGATAGAGGATACAGATTAAAGCTAAGAGGAAGGTGTACGTACCATAGCATAGATAGAGGATACAGATTAAAGGTACCAGGAAGGTGCCCATACCATAGCATAGATAGAGGATACAGATTAAAGCTAAGAGGAAGGTGTACGTACCATAGCATAGATAGAGGATATGGATTAAAGCTAAGAGGAAGGTGTACGTACCATAGCATAGATAGAGGATACAGATTAAAGGTACCAGGAAGGTGCCCATACCATAGCATAGATAGAGGATACAGATTAAAACTAAGAGGAAGGTGTACGTACCATAGCATAGATAGAGGATACAGATTAAAAATAAGAGGAAGGTGTACGTAGCATAGCATAGATAGAGGATACAGATTAAAGCTAAGAGGAAGGTGCACGTACCATAGCATAGATAGAGGATACAGATTAAAGGTACCAGGAAGGTGCCCGTACCATAGAATAGATAGAGGATACAGATTAAAGGTACCGGGAAGGTGCCCGTACCATAGCATAGATAGAGTATACAGATTAAAGGTACCAGGAAGTTGCACGTACCATAGCATAGATAGAGGATACAGATTAAAGGTACCAGGAAGGTGCCCGTACCATAGAATAGATAGAGGATACAGATTAAAGGTAGCAGGAAGGTGCCCGTACCATAGCATAGATAGAGAATGCAGATTAAAGCTACCAGGAAGGTGCCCGTACCATAGCATAGATAGAGGATACAGATTAAAGGTACCAGGAAGGTGCCCATACCATAGCATAGATAGAGGATGCAGATTAAAGGTACCAGGAAGGCGCCCATACTATAGCATAGATAGAGGATACAGATTAAAGGTACCTGGAAGGTGCCCATACCATAGCATAGATAGAGGATACAGATTAAAGCTAAGAGGAAGGTGTACGTACCATAGCATAGATAGAGGATACAAATTAAGGATACCAGGAAGGTGCCCATACCATAGCATAGATAGAGGATACAGATTAAAGGTAAGAGGAAGGTGTACGTACCATAGCATAGATAGAGGATACAGATTAAAGCTAAGTGGAAGGTGTACGTACCATAGCATAGATAGACGATACAGATTAAAGCTAAGAGGAAGGTGTACGTACCATAGCATAGATAGAGGATATGGATTAAAGCTAAGAGGAAGGTGTACGTACCATAGCATAGATAGAGGATACAGATTAAAGGTACCAGGAAGGTGCCCATACCATAGCATAGATAGAGGATACAGATTAAAGGTAACAGGAAGGTGCCCGTACCATAGAATAGATAGAGGATACAGATTAAAGGTACCAGGAAGGTGTACGTACCATAACATAGATAGAGGATACAGATTAAAGCTAAAAGGAAGGTGTACGTACCATAGCATAGATAGAGGATACAGATTAAAGGTACCAGGAAGGTGCCCATACCATAGCATAGATAGAGGATACAGATTAAAGCTAAGAGGAAGGTGTACGTACCATAGCATAGATAGAGGATACAGATTAAAAATAAGAGGAAGGTGTACGTAGCATAGCATAGATAGAGGATACAGATTAAAGCTAAGAGGAAGGTGTACGTACCATAGCATAGATAGAGGATACAAATTAAAGCTACCGGGAAGGTGCACGTACCATATCATAGATAGAGGATACAGATTAAAGGTACCAGGAAGGTGCCCGTACCATAGAATAGATAGAGGATACAGATTAAAGGTACCAGGAAGGTGCTCGTACCATACAATAGATAGAGGATCCAGATTAAAGGTACCAGGAAGGTGCCTGTACCATAGCATAGATAGAGGATACAGATTAAAGCTAAGAGGAAGGTGTACATACCATAGCATAGATAGAGGATACAGATTAAAGCTAAGAGGAAGGTGTACGTACCATAGCATAGATAGAGGATACAGATTAAAGGTACCAGGAAGGTGTACATACCATAGCATAGATAGAGGATACAGATTAAAGCTAAGAGGAAGGTGTACGTACCATAGCATAGATAAAGGATACAGATTAAAGGTACCAGGAAGGTGCCCATACCATAGCATAGATAGAGGATACAGATTAAAGCTAAGAGGAAGGTGTACGTACCATAGCATAGATAGAGGATACAGATTAAAGGTACCAGGAAGGTGTACGTACCATAGCATAGATAGAGGATACAGATTAAAGCTAAAAGGAAGGTGTACGTACCATAGCATAGATAGAGGATATGGATTAAAGCTAAGAGGAAGGTGTACGTACCATAGCATAAATAGAGGATACAGATTAAAGGTACCAGGAAGGTGCCCATACCATTGCATAGATAGAGGATACAGATTAAAGCTAAGAGGAAGGTGTACGTACCATAGCATAGATAGAGGATACAAATTAAAGGTACCAGGAAGGTGCCCGTACCATTGCAAAGATAGAGGATACAGATTAAAGCTAAGAGGAAGGTGTACGTACCATAGCATAGATAGAGGATACAGATTAAAGCTAAGAGGAAGGTGTAGGTACCATAGCATAGATAGAGGATACAGATTAAAGCTAAGAGGAAGGTGTACGTACCATAGCATAGATAGAGGATATGGATTAAAGCTAAGAGTAAGGTGTACGTACCATAGCATAGATAGAGGATACAGATTAAAGGTACCAGGAAGGTGCCCATACCATAGCATAGATAGAGGATACAGATTAAAGGTACCAGGAAGGTGCCCGTACCATAGAATAGATAGAGGATACAGATTAAAGGTACCAGGAAGGTGTACGTACCATAGCATAGATAGAGGATACATATTAAAGCTAAGAGGAAGGTGTACGTACCATAGCATAGATAGAGGACACAGATTAAAGGTACCAGGAAGGTGCCCATACCATAGCATAGATAGAGGATACAGATTAAAGCTAAGAGGAAGGCGTACGTACCATAGCATAGATAGAGGATATGGATTAAAGCTAAGAGGAAGGTGTACGTACCATAGCATAGATAGAGGATACAGATTAAAGGTACCAGGAAGGTGCCCATACCATAGCATAGATAGAGGATACAGATTAAAGCTAAGAGGAAGGTGTACGTACCATAGCATAGATAGAGGATACAGATTAAAAATAAGAGGAAGGTGTACGTAGCATAGCATAGATAGAGGATACAGATTAAAGCTAAGAGGAAGGTGTATGTACCATAGCATAGATAGAGGATACAAATTAAAGCTACCGGGAAGGTGCACGTACCATAGCATAGATAGAGGATACAGATTAAAGGTAACAGGAAGGTGCCCGTACCATAGAATAGATAGAGGATACAGATTAAAGGTACCAGGAAGGTGCTCGTACCATAGAATAGATAGAGGATCCAGATTAAAGGTACCAGGAAGGTGCCCGTACCATAGCATAGATAGAGGATACAGATTAAAGCTAAGAGGAAGGTGTACGTACCATAGCATAGATAGAGGATATGGATTAAAACTAAGAGGAAGGTGTACGTACCATAGCATAGATAAAGGATACAGATTAAAGGTACCAGGAAGGTGCCCATACCATAGCATAGATAGAGGATACAGATTAAAGGTACCAGGAAGGTGCCCGTACCATAGAATAGATAGAGGATACAGATTAAAGGTACCAGGAAGGTGTAGGTACCATAGCATAGATAGAGGATACAGATTAAAGCTAAGAGGAAGGTGTACGTACCATAGCATAGATAGAGGATACAGATTAAAGGTACCAGGAAGGTGCCCATACCATAGCATAGATAGAGGATACAGATTAAAGCTAAGAGGAAGGTGTACATACCATAGCATAGATAGAGGATACAGATTAAAGCTAAGAGGAAGGTGTACGTAATATAGCATAGATAGAGGATACAGATTAAAGGTACCAGGAAGGTGTACATACCATAGCATAGATAGAGGATACAGATTAAAGCTAAGAGGAAGGTGTACGTACCATAGCATAGATAGAGGATACAGATTAAAGGTACCAGGAAGGTGCCCATACCATAGCATAGATAGAGGATACAGATTAAAGCTAAGAGGAAGGTGTACGTACCATAGCATAGATAGAGGATACAGATTAAAGCTAAAAGGAAGGTGTACGTACCATAGCATAGATAGAGGATATGGATTAAAGCTAAGAGGAAGGTGTACATACCATAGCATAGATAGAGGATACAGATTAAAGCTAAGAGGAAGGTGTACGTACCATAGCATAGATAGACGATACAGATTAAAGGTACCAGGAAGGTGCCCATACCATAGCATAGATAGAGGATACAGATTAAAGCTAAGAGGAAGGTGTACGTACCATAGCATAGATAGAGGATACAGATTAAAGGTACCAGGAAGGTGTACGTACCATAGCATAGATAGAGGATACAGATTAAAGCTAAGAGGAAGGTGTACGTACCATAGCATAGATAGAGGATATGGATTAAAGCTAAGAGGAAGGTGTACATACCATAGCATAGATAGAGGATACAGATTAAAGCTAAGAGGAAGGTGTACGTACCATAGCATAGATAGAGGATACAGATTAAAGGTACCAGGAAGGTGTACATACCATAGCGTAGATAGAGGATACAGATTAAAGCTAAGAGGAAGGTGTACGTACCATAGCATAGATAGAGGATACAGATTAAAGGTACCAGGAAGGTGCCCATACCATATCATAGATAGAGGATACAGATTAAAGCTAAGAGGAAGGTGTACGTACCATAGCATAGATAGAGGATACAGATTAAAGGTACCAGGAAGGTTTACGTACCATAGCATAGATAGAGGATACAGATTAAAGCTAAGAGGAAGGTGTACGTACCATAGCATAGATAGAGGATATGGATTAAAGCTAAGAGGAAGGTGTACGTACCATAGCATAAATAGAGGATACAGATTAAAGGTACCAGGAAGGTGCCCATACCATTGCATAGATAGAGGATACAGATTAAAGCTAAAAGGAAGGTGTATGTACCATAGCATAGATAGAGGATACAAATTAAAGGTACCAGGAAGGTGCCCGTACCATTGCATAGATAGAGGATACAGATTAAAGCTAAGAGGAAGGTGTACGTACCATAGCATAGATAGAGGATACAGATTAAAGCTAAGAGGAAGGTGTACGTACCATAGCATAGATAGAGGATACAGATTAAAGCTAAGAGGAAGGTGTACGTACCATAGCATAGATAGAGGATATGGATTAAAGCTAAGAGTAAGGTGTACGTACCATAGCATAGATAGAGGATACAGATTAAAGGTACCAGGAAGGTGCCCATACCATAGCATAGATAGAGGATACAGAATAAAGGTACCAGGAAGGTGCACGTACCATAGAATAGATAGAGGATAATGATTAAAGGTACCAGGAAGGTGTACGTACCATAGCATAGATAGAGGATACAGATTAAAGCTAAGAGGAAGGTGTACGTACCATAGCATAGATAGAGGATACAGATTAAAGGTACCAGGAAGGTGCCCATACCATAGCATAGATAGAGGATACAGATTAAAGCTAAGAGGAAGGCGTACGTACCATAGCATAGATAGAGGATATGGATTAAAGCTAAGAGGAAGGTGTACGTACCATAGCATAGATAGAGGATACAGATTAAAGGTACCAGGAAGGTGCCCATACCATAGCATAGATAGAGGATACAGATTAAAGCTAAGAGGAAGGTGTACGTACCATAGCATAGATAGAGGATACAGATTAAAAATAAGAGGAAGGTGTACGTAGCATAGCATAGATAGAGGATACAGATTAAAGCTAAGAGGAAGGTGTACGTACCATAGCATAGATAGAGGATACAAATTAAAGCTACCGGGAAGGTGCACGTACCATAGAATAGATAGAGGATACAGATTAAAGGTACCAGGAAGGTGCTCGTACCATAGAATAGATAGAGGATCCAGATTAAAGGTACCAGGAAGGTGCCCGTACCATAGCATAGATAGAGGATACAGATTAAAGCTAAAAGGAAGGTGTACGTACCATAGCATAGATAGAGGATATGGATTAAAGCTAAGAGGAAGGTGTACGTACCATAGCATAGATAAAGGATACAGATTAAAGGTACCAGGAAGGTGCCCATACCATAGCATAGATAGAGGATACAGATTAAAGGTACCAGGAAGGTGCCCGTACCATAGAATAGATAGAGGATACAGATTAAAGGTACCAGGAAGGTGTACGTACCATAGCATAGATAGAGGATACAGATTAAAGCTAAGAGGAAGGTGTACGTACCATAGCATAGATAGAGGATACAGATTAAAGGTACCAGGAAGGTGCCCATACCATAGCATAGATAGAGGATACAGATTAAAGCTAAAAGGAAGGTGTACGTACCATAGCATAGATAGAGGATACAGATTAAAGCTAAGAGGAAGGTGTACGTACCATAGCATAGATAGAGGATACAGATTAAAGGTACCAGGAAGGTGCCCATACCATAGCATAGATAGAGGATACAGATTAAAGCTAAGAGGAAGGTGTACGTACCATAGCATAGATAGAGGATACAGATTAAAGGTACCAGGAAGGTGTACGCACCATAGCATAGATAGAGGATACAGATTAAAGCTAAGAGGAAGGTGTACGTACCATAGCATAGATAGAGGATACAGATTAAAGGTACCAGGAAGGTGTACATACCATAGCATAGATAGAGGATACAGATTAAAGCTAAGAGGAAGGTGTACATACCATAGCATAGATAGAGGATACAGATTAAAGCTAAGAGGAAGGTGTACGTACCATAGCATAGATAGACGATACAGATTAAAGGTACCAGGAAGGTGCCCATACCATAGCATAGATAGAGGATACAGATTAAAGCTAAGAGGAAGGTGTACATACCATAGCATAGATAGAGGATACAGATTAAAGGTACCAGGAAGGTGTACGTACCATAGCATAGATAGAGGATACAGATTAAAGCTAAGAGGAAGGTGTACGTACCATAGCATAGATAGAGGATATGGATTAAAGCTAAGAGGAAGGTGTACGTACCATAGCATAGATAGAGGATACAGATTAAAGGTACCAGGAAGGTGCCCATACCATAGCATAGATAGAGGATACAGATTAAAGCTAAGAGGAAGGTGTACGTACCATAGCATAGATAGAGGATACAAATTAAAGGTACCAGGAAGGTGCCCATACCATAGCATAGATCGAGGATACAGATTAAAGCTAAGAGGAAGGTGTACGTACCATAGCATAGATAGAGGATACAGATTAAAGCTAAGAGGAAGGTGTACATACCATAGCATAGATAGAGGATACAGATTAAAGCTAAGAGGAAGGTGTACGTACCCTAGCATAGATAGAGGATACAAATTAAAGCTACCGGGAAGGTGCACGTACCATAGCATAGATAGAGGATACAGATTAAAGGTACCAGGAAGGTGCCCGTACCATAGAATAGATAGAGGATACAGATTAAAGGTACCGGGAAGGTGCCCGTACCATAGCATAGATAGAGGATACAGATTAAAGGTACCAGGAAGGTGCCCATACCATAGCATAGATAGAGGATACAGATTAAAGGTACCAGGAAGGTGCCCGTACCATAGAATAGATAGAGGATACAGATTAAAGGTACCAGGAAGGTGTACGTACCATAGCATAGATAGAGGATACAGATTAAAGCTAAGAGGAAGGTGTACGTACCATAGCATAGATAGAGGATACAGATTAAAGGTACCAGGAAGGTGCCCATACCATAGCATAGATAGAGGATACAGATTAAAGCTAAGAGGAAGGTGTACGTACCATAGCATAGATAGAGGGTATGGATTAAAGCTAAGAGGAAGGTGTACGTACCATAGCATAGATAGAGGATACAGATTAAAGGTACCAGGAAGGTGCCCATACCATAGCATAGATAGAGGATACAGATTAAAGCTAAGAGGAAGGTGTACGTACCATAGCATAGATAGAGGATACAGATTAAGAATAAGAGGAAGGTGTACGTAGCATAGCATAGATAGAGGATACAGATTAAAGCTAAGAGGAAGGTGCACGTACCATAGCATAGATAGAGGATACAGATTAAAGGTACCAGGAAGGTGCCCGTACCATAGAATAGATAGAGGATACAGATTAAAGGTACCGGGAAGGTGCCCGTACCATAGAATAGATAGAGGATACAGATTAAAGGTACCGGGAAGGTGCCCGTACCATAGCATAGATAGAGGATACAGATTAAAGGTACCAGGAAGTTGCACGTACCATAGCATAGATAGAGGATACAGATTAAAGGTACCAGGAAGGTGCCCATACCATAGAATAGATAGAGGATACAGATTAAAGGTAGCAGGAAGGTGCCCGTACCATAGCATAGATAGAGAATGCAGATTAAAGCTACCAGGAAGGTGCCCGTACCATAGCATAGATAGAGGATACAGATTAAAGGTACCAGGAAGGTGCCCATACCATAGCATAGATAGAGGATGCAGATTAAAGGTACCAGGAAGGCGCCCATACTATAGCATAGATAGAGGATACAAATTAAAGCTAAGAGGAAGGTGTACGTACCATAGCATAGATAGAGGATACAAATTAAAGGTACCAGGAAGGTGCCCATACCATAGCATAGATAGAGGATACAGATTAAAGCTAAGAGGAAGGTGTACGTACCATAGCATAGATAGAGGATACAGATTAAAGCTAAGAGGAAGGTGTACGTACCATAGCATAGATAGAGGATACAGATTAAAGCTAAGAGGAAGGTGTACGTACCATAGCATAGATAGAGGATATGGATTAAAGCTAAGAGGAAGGTGTACGTACCATAGCATAGATAGAGGATACAGATTAAAGGTACCAGGAAGGTGCCCATACCATAGCATAGATAGAGGATACAGATTAAAGCTAAGAGGAAGGTGTACGTACCATAGCATAGATAGAGGATACAGATTAAAGGTACCAGGAAGGTGTACGTACCATAGCATAGATAGAGGATAGAGATTAAAGCTAAGAGGAAGGTGTACGTACCATAGCATAGATAGAGGATACAGATTAAAGGTACCAGGAAGGTGTACGTACCATAGCATAGATAGAGGATACAGATTAAAGCTAAGAGGAAGGTGTACATACCATAGCATAGATAGAGGATACAGATTAAAGCTAAGAGGAAGGTGTACGTACCATAGCATAGATAGAGGATACAGATTAAAGGTACCAGGAAGGTGTACGTACCATAGCATAGATAGAGGATACAAATTAAAGCTACCGGGAAGGTGCACGTACCATAGCATAGATAGAGGATACAGATTAAAGGTACCAGGAAGGTGCCAGTACCATAGAATAGATAGAGGATACAGATTAAAGGTACCAGGAAGGTGCTCGTACCATAGAATAGATAGAGGATCCAGATTAAAGGTACCAGGAAGGTGCCCGTACCATGGCATAGATAGAGGATACAGATTAAAGCTAAGAGGAAGGTGTACGTACCATAGCATAGATAGAGGATATGGATTAAAGCTAAGAGGAAGGTGCACGTACCATAGCATAGATAGAGGATACAGATTAAAGGTACCAGGAAGGTGCCCGTACCATAGAATAGATAGAGGATACAGATTAAAGGTACCAGGAAGGTGTACGTACCATAGCATAGATAGAGGATACAGATTAAAGCTAAGAGGAAGGTGTACGTACCATAGCATAGATAGAGGATACAGATTAAAGGTACCAGGAAGGTGCCCATACCATAGCATAGATAGAGGATACAGATTAAAGCTAAGAGGAAGGTGTACGTACCATAGCATAGATAGAGGATATGGATTAAAGCTAAGAGGAAGGTGTACGTACCATAGCATAGATAGAGGATACAGATTAAAGGTACCAGGAAGGTGCCCATACCATAGCATAGATAGAGGATACAGATTAAAGCTAAGAGGAAGGTGTACGTACCATAGCATAGATAGAGGATACAGATTAAAAATAAGAGGAAGGTGTACGTAGCATAGCATAGATAGAGGATACAGATTAAAGCTAAGAGGAAGGTGCACGTACCATAGCATAGATAGAGGATACAGATTAAAGGTACCAGGAAGGTGCCCGTACCATAGAATAGATAGAGGATACAGATTAAAGGTACCGGGAAGGTGCCCGTACCATAGCATAGATAGAGTATACAGATTAAAGGTACCAGGAAGTTGCACGTACCATAGCATAGATAGAGGATACAGATTAAAGGTACCAGGAAGGTGCCCGTACCATAGAATAGATAGAGGATACAGATTAAAGGTAGCAGGAAGGTGCCCGTACCATAGCATAGATAGAGAATGCAGATTAAAGCTACCAGGAAGGTGCCCGTACCATAGCATAGATAGAGGATACAGATTAAAGGTACCAGGAAGGTGCCCATACCATAGCATAGATAGAGGATGCAGATTAAAGGTACCAGGAAGGCGCCCATACTATAGCATAGATAGAGGATACAGATTAAAGGTACCTGGAAGGTGCCCATACCATAGCATAGATAGAGGATACAGATTAAAGCTAAGAGGAAGGTGTACGTACCATAGCATAGATAGAGGATACAAATTAAGGATACCAGGAAGGTGCCCATACCATAGCATAGATAGAGGATACAGATTAAAGGTAAGAGGAAGGTGTACGTACCATAGCATAGATAGAGGATACAGATTAAAGCTAAGAGGAAGGTGTACGTACCATAGCATAGATAGACGATACAGATTAAAGCTAAGAGGAAGGTGTACGTACCATAGCATAGATAGAGGATATGGATTAAAGCTAAGAGGAAGGTGTACGTACCATAGCATAGATAGAGGATACAGATTAAAGGTACCAGGAAGGTGCCCATACCATAGCATAGATAGAGGATACAGATTAAAGGTAACAGGAAGGTGCCCGTACCATAGAATAGATAGAGGATACAGATTAAAGGTACCAGGAAGGTGTACGTACCATAACATAGATAGAGGATACAGATTAAAGCTAAAAGGAAGGTGTACGTACCATAGCATAGATAGAGGATACAGATTAAAGGTACCAGGAAGGTGCCCATACCATAGCATAGATAGAGGATACAGATTAAAGCTAAGAGGAAGGTGTACGTACCATAGCATAGATAGAGGATACAGATTAAAAATAAGAGGAAGGTGTACGTAGCATAGCATAGATAGAGGATACAGATTAAAGCTAAGAGGAAGGTGTACGTACCATAGCATAGATAGAGGATACAAATTAAAGCTACCGGGAAGGTGCACGTACCATATCATAGATAGAGGATACAGATTAAAGGTACCAGGAAGGTGCCCGTACCATAGAATAGATAGAGGATACAGATTAAAGGTACCAGGAAGGTGCTCGTACCATACAATAGATAGAGGATCCAGATTAAAGGTACCAGGAAGGTGCCTGTACCATAGCATAGATAGAGGATACAGATTAAAGCTAAGAGGAAGGTGTACATACCATAGCATAGATAGAGGATACAGATTAAAGCTAAGAGGAAGGTGTACGTACCATAGCATAGATAGAGGATACAGATTAAAGGTACCAGGAAGGTGTACATACCATAGCATAGATAGAGGATACAGATTAAAGCTAAGAGGAAGGTGTACGTACCATAGCATAGATAAAGGATACAGATTAAAGGTACCAGGAAGGTGCCCATACCATAGCATAGATAGAGGATACAGATTAAAGCTAAGAGGAAGGTGTACGTACCATAGCATAGATAGAGGATACAGATTAAAGGTACCAGGAAGGTGTACGTACCATAGCATAGATAGAGGATATGGATTAAAGCTAAGAGTAAGGTGTACGTACCATAGCATAGATAGAGGATACAGATTAAAGGTACCAGGAAGGTGCCCATACCATAGCATAGATAGAGGATACAGATTAAAGGTACCAGGAAGGTGCCCGTACCATAGAATAGATAGAGGATACAGATTAAAGGTACCAGGAAGGTGTACGTACCATAGCATAGATAGAGGATACATATTAAAGCTAAGAGGAAGGTGTACGTACCATAGCATAGATAGAGGATACAGATTAAAGGTACCAGGAAGGTGCCCATACCATAGCATAGATAGAGGATACAGATTAAAGCTAAGAGGAAGGCGTACGTACCATAGCATAGATAGAGGATATGGATTAAAGCTAAGAGGAAGGTGTACGTACCATAGCATAGATAGAGGATACAGATTAAAGGTACCAGGAAGGTGCCCATACCATAGCATAGATAGAGGATACAGATTAAAGCTAAGAGGAAGGTGTACGTACCATAGCATAGATAGAGGATACAGATTAAAAATAAGAGGAAGGTGTACGTAGCATAGCATAGATAGAGGATACAGATTAAAGCTAAGAGGAAGGTGTATGTACCATAGCATAGATAGAGGATACAAATTAAAGCTACCGGGAAGGTGCACGTACCATAGCATAGATAGAGGATACAGATTAAAGGTAACAGGAAGGTGCCCGTACCATAGAATAGATAGAGGATACAGATTAAAGGTACCAGGAAGGTGCTCGTACCATAGAATAGATAGAGGATCCAGATTAAAGGTACCAGGAAGGTGCCCGTACCATAGCATAGATAGAGGATACAGATTAAAGCTAAGAGGAAGGTGTACGTACCATAGCATAGATAGAGGATATGGATTAAAACTAAGAGGAAGGTGTACGTACCATAGCATAGATAAAGGATACAGATTAAAGGTACCAGGAAGGTGCCCATACCATAGCATAGATAGAGGATACAGATTAAAGGTACCAGGAAGGTGCCCGTACCATAGAATAGATAGAGGATACAGATTAAAGGTACCAGGAAGGTGTAGGTACCATAGCATAGATAGAGGATACAGATTAAAGCTAAGAGGAAGGTGTACGTACCATAGCATAGATAGAGGATACAGATTAAAGGTACCAGGAAGGTGCCCATACCATAGCATAGATAGAGGATACAGATTAAAGCTAAGAGGAAGGTGTACATACCATAGCATAGATAGAGGATACAGATTAAAGCTAAGAGGAAGGTGTACGTAATATAGCATAGATAGAGGATACAGATTAAAGGTACCAGGAAGGTGTACATACCATAGCATAGATAGAGGATACAGATTAAAGCTAAGAGGAAGGTGTACGTACCATAGCATAGATAGAGGATACAGATTAAAGGTACCAGGAAGGTGCCCATACCATAGCATAGATAGAGGATACAGATTAAAGCTAAGAGGAAGGTGTACGTACCATAGCATAGATAGAGGATACAGATTAAAGCTAAAAGGAAGGTGTACGTACCATAGCATAGATAGAGGATATGGATTAAAGCTAAGAGGAAGGTGTACATACCATAGCATAGATAGAGGATACAGATTAAAGCTAAGAGGAAGGTGTACGTACCATAGCATAGATAGACGATACAGATTAAAGGTACCAGGAAGGTGCCCATACCATAGCATAGATAGAGGATACAGATTAAAGCTAAGAGGAAGGTGTACGTACCATAGCATAGATAGAGGATACAGATTAAAGCTAAGAGGAAGGTGTACGTACCATAGCATAGATAGAGGATATGGATTAAAGCTAAGAGGAAGGTGTACATACCATAGCATAGATAGAGGATACAGATTAAAGCTAAGAGGAAGGTGTACGTACCATAGCATAGATAGAGGATACAGATTAAAGGTACCAGGAAGGTGTACATACCATAGCGTAGATAGAGGATACAGATTAAAGCTAAGAGGAAGGTGTACGTACCATAGCATAGATAGAGGATACAGATTAAAGGTACCAGGAAGGTGCCCATACCATATCATAGATAGAGGATACAGATTAAAGCTAAGAGGAAGGTGTACGTACCATAGCATAGATAGAGGATACAGATTAAAGGTACCAGGAAGGTTTACGTACCATAGCATAGATAGAGGATACAGATTAAAGCTAAGAGGAAGGTGTACGTACCATAGCATAGATAGAGGATATGGATTAAAGCTAAGAGGAAGGTGTACGTACCATAGCATAAATAGAGGATACAGATTAAAGGTACCAGGAAGGTGCCCATACCATTGCATAGATAGAGGATACAGATTAAAGCTAAGAGGAAGGTGTATGTACCATAGCATAGATAGAGGATACAAATTAAAGGTACCAGGAAGGTGCCCGTACCATTGCATAGATAGAGGATACAGATTAAAGCTAAGAGGAAGGTGTACGTACCATAGCATAGATAGAGGATACAGATTAAAGCTAAGAGGAAGGTGTACGTACCATAGCATAGATAGAGGATACAGATTAAAGCTAAGAGGAAGGTGTACGTACCATAGCATAGATAGAGGATATGGATTAAAGCTAAGAGTAAGGTGTACGTACCATAGCATAGATAGAGGATACAGATTAAAGGTACCAGGAAGGTGCCCATACCATAGCATAGATAGAGGATACAGAATAAAGGTACCAGGAAGGTGCACGTACCATAGAATAGATAGAGGATAATGATTAAAGGTACCAGGAAGGTGTACGTACCATAGCATAGATAGAGGATACAGATTAAAGCTAAGAGGAAGGTGTACGTACCATAGCATAGATAGAGGATACAGATTAAAGGTACCAGGAAGGTGCCCATACCATAGCATAGATAGAGGATACAGATTAAAGCTAAGAGGAAGGCGTACGTACCATAGCATAGATAGAGGATATGGATTAAAGCTAAGAGGAAGGTGTACGTACCATAGCATAGATAGAGGATACAGATTAAAGGTACCAGGAAGGTGCCCATACCATAGCATAGATAGAGGATACAGATTAAAGCTAAGAGGAAGGTGTACGTACCATAGCATAGATAGAGGATACAGATTAAAAATAAGAGGAAGGTGTACGTAGCATAGCATAGATAGAGGATACAGATTAAAGCTAAGAGGAAGGTGTACGTACCATAGCATAGATAGAGGATACAAATTAAAGCTACCGGGAAGGTGCACGTACCATAGAATAGATAGAGGATACAGATTAAAGGTACCAGGAAGGTGCTCGTACCATAGAATAGATAGAGGATCCAGATTAAAGGTACCAGGAAGGTGCCCGTACCATAGCATAGATAGAGGATACAGATTAAAGCTAAAAGGAAGGTGTACGTACCATAGCATAGATAGAGGATATGGATTAAAGCTAAGAGGAAGGTGTACGTACCATAGCATAGATAAAGGATACAGATTAAAGGTACCAGGAAGGTGCCCATACCATAGCATAGATAGAGGATACAGATTAAAGGTACCAGGAAGGTGCCCGTACCATAGAATAGATAGAGGATACAGATTAAAGGTACCAGGAAGGTGTACGTACCATAGCATAGATAGAGGATACAGATTAAAGCTAAGAGGAAGGTGTACGTACCATAGCATAGATAGAGGATACAGATTAAAGGTACCAGGAAGGTGCCCATACCATAGCATAGATAGAGGATACAGATTAAAGGTACCAGGAAGGTGCCCGTACCATAGAATAGATAGAGGATACAGATTAAAGGTACCAGGAAGGTGTACGTACCATAGCATAGATAGAGGATACAGATTAAAGCTAAAAGGAAGGTGTACGTACCATAGCATAGATAGAGGATACAGATTAAAGCTAAGAGGAAGGTGTACGTACCATAGCATAGATAGAGGATACAGATTAAAGGTACCAGGAAGGTGCCCATACCATAGCATAGATAGAGGATACAGATTAAAGCTAAGAGGAAGGTGTACGTACCATAGCATAGATAGAGGATACAGATTAAAGGTACCAGGAAGGTGTACGCACCATAGCATAGATAGAGGATACAGATTAAAGCTAAGAGGAAGGTGTACGTACCATAGCATAGATAGAGGATACAGATTAAAGGTACCAGGAAGGTGTACATACCATAGCATAGATAGAGGATACAGATTAAAGCTAAGAGGAAGGTGTACATACCATAGCATAGATAGAGGATACAGATTAAAGCTAAGAGGAAGGTGTACGTACCATAGCATAGATAGACGATACAGATTAAAGGTACCAGGAAGGTGCCCATACCATAGCATAGATAGAGGATACAGATTAAAGCTAAGAGGAAGGTGTACATACCATAGCATAGATAGAGGATACAGATTAAAGGTACCAGGAAGGTGTACGTACCATAGCATAGATAGAGGATACAGATTAAAGCTAAGAGGAAGGTGTACGTACCATAGCATAGATAGAGGATATGGATTAAAGCTAAGAGGAAGGTGTACGTACCATAGCATAGATAGAGGATACAGATTAAAGGTACCAGGAAGGTGCCCATACCATAGCATAGATAGAGGATACAGATTAAAGCTAAGAGGAAGGTGTACGTACCATAGCATAGATAGAGGATACAAATTAAAGGTACCAGGAAGGTGCCCATACCATAGCATAGATCGAGGATACAGATTAAAGCTAAGAGGAAGGTGTACGTACCATAGCATAGATAGAGGATACAGATTAAAGCTAAGAGGAAGGTGTACATACCATAGCATAGATAGAGGATACAGATTAAAGCTAAGAGGAAGGTGTACGTACCCTAGCATAGATAGAGGATACAAATTAAAGCTACCGGGAAGGTGCACGTACCATAGCATAGATAGAGGATACAGATTAAAGGTACCAGGAAGGTGCCCGTACCATAGAATAGATAGAGGATACAGATTAAAGGTACCGGGAAGGTGCCCGTACCATAGCATAGATAGAGGATACAGATTAAAGGTACCAGGAAGGTGCCCATACCATAGCATAGATAGAGGATACAGATTAAAGGTACCAGGAAGGTGCCCGTACCATAGAATAGATAGAGGATACAGATTAAAGGTACCAGGAAGGTGTACGTACCATAGCATAGATAGAGGATACAGATTAAAGCTAAGAGGAAGGTGTACGTACCATAGCATAGATAGAGGATACAGATTAAAGGTACCAGGAAGGTGCCCATACCATAGCATAGATAGAGGATACAGATTAAAGCTAAGAGGAAGGTGTACGTACCATAGCATAGATAGAGGGTATGGATTAAAGCTAAGAGGAAGGTGTACGTACCATAGCATAGATAGAGGATACAGATTAAAGGTACCAGGAAGGTGCCCATACCATAGCATAGATAGAGGATACAGATTAAAGCTAAGAGGAAGGTGTACGTACCATAGCATAGATAGAGGATACAGATTAAGAATAAGAGGAAGGTGTACGTAGCATAGCATAGATAGAGGATACAGATTAAAGCTAAGAGGAAGGTGCACGTACCATAGCATAGATAGAGGATACAGATTAAAGGTACCAGGAAGGTGCCCGTACCATAGAATAGATAGAGGATACAGATTAAAGGTACCGGGAAGGTGCCCGTACCATAGCATAGATAGAGGATACAGATTAAAGGTACCAGGAAATTGCACGTACCATAGCATAGATAGAGGATACAGATTAAAGGTACCAGGAAGGTGCCCGTACCATAGAATAGATAGAGGATACAGATTAAAGGTAGCAGGAAGGTGCCCGTACCATAGCATAGATAGAGAATGCAGATTAAAGCTACCAGGAAGGTGCCCGTACCATAGCATAGATAGAGGATACAGATTAAAGGTACCAGGAAGGTGCCCATACCATAGCATAGATAGAGGATACAGATTAAAGCTAAGAGGAAGGTGTACGTACCATAGCATAGATAGAGGATACAGATTAAAGGTACCAGGAAGGTGTACGTACCATAGCATAGATAGAGGATACAGATTAAAGCTAAGAGGAAGGTGTACGTACCATAGCATAGATAGAGGATATGGATTAAAGCTAAGAGGAAGGTGTACGTACCATAGCATAAATAGAGGATACAGATTAAAGGTACCAGGAAGGTGCCCATACCATTGCATAGATAGAGGATACAGATTAAAGCTAAGAGGAAGGTGTATGTACCATAGCATAGATAGAGGATACAAATTAAAGGTACCAGGAAGGTGCCCGTACCATTGCATAGATAGAGGATACAGATTAAAGCTAAGAGGAAGGTGTACGTGCCATAGCATAGATAGAGGATACAGATTAAAGCTAAGAGGAAGGTGTACGTACCATAGCATAGATAGAGGATACAGATTAAAGCTAAGAGGAAGGTGTACGTACCATAGCATAGATAGAGGATATGGATTAAAGCTAAGAGTAAGGTGTACGTACCATAGCATAGATAGAGGATACAGATTAAAGGTACCAGGAAGGTGCCCATACCATAGCATAGATAGAGGATACAGAATAAAGGTACCAGGAAGGTGCACGTACCATAGAATAGATAGAGGATAATGATTAAAGGTACCAGGAAGGTGTACGTACCATAGCATAGATAGAGGATACAGATTAAAGCTAAGAGGAAGGTGTACGTACCATAGCATAGATAGAGGATACAGATTAAAGGTACCAGGAAGGTGCCCATACCATAGCATAGATAGAGGATACAGATTAAAGCTAAGAGGAAGGCGTACGTACCATAGCATAGATAGAGGATATGGATTAAAGCTAAGAGGAAGGTGTACGTACCATAGCATAGAAAGAGGATACAGATTAAAGGTACCAGGAAGGTGCCCATACCATAGCATAGATAGAGGATACAGATTAAAGCTAAGAGGAAGGTGTACGTACCATAGCATAGATAGAGGATACAGATTAAAACTAAGAGGAAGGTGTACGTAGCATAGCATAGATAGAGGATACAGATTAAAGCTAAGAGGAAGGTGTACGTACCATAGCATAGATAGAGGATACAAATTAAAGCTACCGGGAAGGTGCACGTACCATAGAATAGATAGAGGATACAGATTAAAGGTACCAGGAAGGTGCTCGTACCATAGAATAGATAGAGGATCCAGATTAAAGGTACCAGGAAGGTGCCCGTACCATAGCATAGATAGAGGATACAGATTAAAGCTAAAAGGAAGGTGTACGTACCATAGCATAGATAGAGGATATGGATTAAAGCTAAGAGGAAGGTGTACGTACCATAGCATAGATAAAGGATACAGATTAAAGGTACAAGGAAGGTGCCCATACCATAGCATAGATAGAGGATACAGATTAAAGGTACCAGGAAGGTGCCCGTACCATAGAATAGATAGAGGATACAGATTAAAGGTACCAGGAAGGTGTACGTACCATAGCATAGATAGAGGATACAGATTAAAGCTAAGAGGAAGGTGTACGTACCATAGCATAGATAGAGGATACAGATTAAAGGTACCAGGAAGGTGCCCATACCATAGCATAGATAGAGGATACAGATTAAAGCTAAAAGGAAGGTGTACGTACCATAGCATAGATAGAGGATACAGATTAAAGCTAAGAGGAAGGTGTTCGTACCATAGCATAGATAGAGGATACAGATTAAAGGTACCAGGAAGGTGCCCATACCATAGCATAGATAGAGGATACAGATTAAAGCTAAGAGGAAGGTGTACGTACCATAGCATAGATAGAGGATACAGATTAAAGGTACCAGGAAGGTGTACGTACCATAGCATAGATAGAGGATACAGATTAAAGCTAAGAGGAAGGTGTACATACCATAGCATAGATAGAGGATATGGATTAAAGCTAAGAGGAAGGTGTACGTACCATAGCATAGATAGAGGATACAGATTAAAGCTAATAGGAAGGTGTACATACCATAGCATAGATAGAGGATACAGATTAAAGCTAAGAGGAAGGTGTACGTACCATAGCATAGATAGAGGATACAGATTAAAGGTACCAGGAAGGTGCCCATACCATAGCATAGATAGAGGATACAGATTAAAGCTAAGAGGAAGGTGTACGTACCATAGCATAGATAGAGGATATGGATTAAAGCTAAGAGGAAGGTGTACGTACCATAGCATAGATAGAGGATACAGATTAAAGGTACCAGGAAGGTGCCCATACCATAGCATAGATAGAGGATACAGATTAAAGGTACCAGGAAGGTGCCCGTACCATAGAATAGATAGAGGATACAGATTAAAGGTACCAGGAAGGTGTACGTACCATAGCATAGATAGAGGATACAGATTAAAGCTAAGAGGAAGGTGTACGTACCATAGCATAGATAGAGGATACAGATTAAAGGTACCAGGAAGGTGCCCATACCATAGCATAGATAGAGGATACAGATTAAAGCGAAAAGGAAGGTGTACGTACCATAGCATAGATAGAGGATACAGATTAAAGCTAAGAGGAAGGTGTACGTACCATAGCATAGATAGAGGATACAGATTAAAGGTACCAGGAAGGTGCCCATACCATAGCATAGATAGAGGATACAGATTAAAGCTAAGAGGAAGGTGTACGTACCATAGCATAGATAGAGGATACAGGTTAAAGGTACCAGGAAGGTGTACGTACCATAGCATAGATAGAGGATACAGATTAAAGCTAAGAGGAAGGTGTACGTACCATAGCATAGATAGAGGATACAGATTAAAGGTACCAGGAAGGTGTACGTACCATAGCATAGATAGAGGATACAGATTAAAGCTAAGAGGAAGGTGTACATACCATAGCATAGATAGAGGATACAGATTAAAGCTAAGAGGAAGGTGTACGTACCATAGCATAGATAGAGTATACAGATTAAAGGTATCAGGAAGGTGTACGTACCATAGCATAGATAGAGGATACAGATTAAAGCTAAGAGGAAGGTGTACGTACCATAGCATAGATAGAGGATATGGATTAAAGCTAAAAGGAAGGTGTACGTACCATAGCATAGATAGAGGATACAGATTAAAGGTACCAGGAAGGTGCCCATACCATAGCATAGATAGAGGATACAGATTAAAGCTAAGAGGAAGGTGTACGTACCATAGCATAGATAGAGGATACAAATTAAAGGTACCAGGAAGGTGCCCATAGCATAGATCGAGGATACAGATTAAAGCTAAGAGGAAGGTGTACGTACCATAGCATAGATAGAGGATACAGATTAAAGCTAAGAGGAAGGTGTACATACCATAGCATAGATAGAGGATACAGATTAAAGCTAAGAGGAAGGTGTACGTACCCTAGCATAGATAGAGGATACAAATTAAAGCTACCGGGAAGGTGCACGTACCATAGCATAGATAGAGGATACAGATTAAAGGTACCAGGAAGGTGCCCGTACCATAGAATAGATAGAGGATACAGATTAAAGGTACCGGGAAGGTGCCCGTACCATAGCATAGATAGAGGATACAGATTAAAGGTACCAGGAAGGTGCCCATACCATAGCATAGATAGAGGATACAGATTAAAGGTACCAGGAAGGTGCCCGTACCATAGAATAGATAGAGGATACAGATTAAAGGTACCAGGAAGGTGTACGTACCATAGCATAGATAGAGGATACAGATTAAAGCTAAGAGGAAGGTGTACGTACCATAGCATAGATAGAGGATACAGATTAAAGGTACCAGGAAGGTGCCCATACCATATCATAGATAGAGGATACAGATTAAAGCTAAGAGGAAGGTGTACGTACCATAGCATAGATAGAGGATACAGATTAAGAATAAGAGGAAGGTGTACGTAGCATAGCATAGATAGAGGATACGGATTAAAGCTAAGAGGAAGGTGCACGTACCATAGCATAGATAGAGGATACAGATTAAAGGTACCAGGAAGGTGCCCGTACCATAGAATAGATAGAGGATACAGATTAAAGGTACCGGGAAGGTGCCCGTACCATAGCATAGATAGAGGATACAGATTAAAGGTACCAGGAAGTTGCACGTACCATAGCATAGATAGAGGATACAGATTAAAGGTACCAGGAAGGTGCCCGTACCATAGAATAGATAGAGGATACAGATTAAAGGTAGCAGGAAGGTGCCCGTACCATAGCATAGATAGAGAATGCAGATTAAAGCTACCAGGAAGGTGCCCGTACCATAGCATAGATAGAGGATACAGATTAAAGGTACCAGGAAGGTGCCCATACCATAGGATAGATAGAGGATGCAGATTAAAGGTACCAGGAAGGCGCCCATACTATAGCATAGATAGAGGATACAAATTAAAGCTAAGAGGAAGGTGTACGTACCATAGCATAGATAGAGGATACAAATTAAAGGTACCAGGAAGGTGCCCATACCATAGCATAGATAGAGGATACAGATTAAAGCTAAGAGGAAGGTGTACGTACCATAGCATAGATAGAGGATACAGATTAAAGCTAAGAGGAAGGTGTACGTACCATAGCATAGATAGAGGATACAGATTAAAGCTAAGAGGAAGGTGTACGTACCATAGCATAGATAGAGGATATGGATTAAAGCTAAGAGGAAGGTGTACGTACCATAGCATAGATAGAGGATACAGATTAAAGGTACCAGGAAGGTGCCCATACCATAGCATAGATAGAGGATACAGATTAAAGCTAAGAGGAAGGTGTACGTACCATAGCATAGATAGAGGATACAGATTAAAGGTACCAGGAAGGTGTACGTACCATAGCATAGATAGAGGATACAGATTAAAGCTAAGAGGAAGGTGTACGTACCATAGCATAGATAGAGGATACAGATTAAAGGTACCAGGAAGGTGTACGTACCATAGCATAGATAGAGGATACAGATTAAAGCTAAGAGGAAGGTGTACATACCATAGCATAGATAGAGGATACAGATTAAAGCTAAGAGGAAGGTGTACGTACCATAGCATAGATAGACGATACAGATTAAAGGTACCAGGAAGGTGCCCATACCATAGCATAGATAGAGGATACAGATTAAAGCTAAGAGGAAGGTGTACGTACCATAGCATAGATAGAGGATACAGATTAAAGGTACCAGGAAGGTGTACGTACCATAGCATAGATAGAGGATACAAATTAAAGCTACCGGGAAGGTGCACGTACCATAGCATAGATAGAGGATACAGATTAAAGGTACCAGGAAGGTGCCAGTACCATAGAATAGATAGAGGATACAGATTAAAGGTACCAGGAAGGTGCTCGTACCATAGAATAGATAGAGGATCCAGATTAAAGGTACCAGGAAGGTGCCCGTACCATGGCATAAATAGAGGATACAGATTAAAGCTAAGAGGAAGGTGTACGTACCATAGCATAGATAGAGGATATGGATTAAAGCTAAGAGGAAGGTGCACGTACCATAGCATAGATAGAGGATACAGATTAAAGGTACCAGGAAGGTGCCCGTACCATAGAATAGATAGAGGATACAGATTAAAGGTACCAGGAAGGTGTACGTACCATAGCATAGATAGAGGATACAGATTAAAGCTAAGAGGAAGGTGTACGTACCATAGCATAGATAGAGGATACAGATTAAAGGTACCAGGAAGGTGCCCATACCATAGCATAGATAGAGGATACAGATTAAAGCTAAGAGGAAGGTGTACGTACCATAGCATAGATAGAGGATATGGATTAAAGCTAAGAGGAAGGTGTACGTACCATAGCATAGATAGAGGATACAGATTAAAGGTACCAGGAAGGTGCCCATACCATAGCATAGATAGAGGATACAGATTAAAGCTAAGAGGAAGGTGTACGTACCATAGCATAGATAGAGGATACAGATTAAAAATAAGAGGAAGGTGTACGTAGCATAGCATAGATAGAGGATACAGATTAAAGCTAAGAGGAAGGTGCACGTACCATAGCATAGATAGAGGATACAGATTAAAGGTACCAGGAAGGTGCCCGTACCATAGCATAGATAGAGGATACAGATTAAAGCTAAGAGGAAGGTGTACGTACCATAGCATAGATAGAGGATACAGATTAAAGGTACCAGGAAGGTGTACATACCATAGCATAGATAGAGGATACAGATTAAAGCTAAGAGGAAGGTGTACGTACCATAGCATAGATAGAGGATACAGATTAAAGGTACCAGGAAGGTGCCCATACCATAGCATAGATAGAGGATACAGATTAAAGCTAAGAGGAAGGTGTACGTACCATAGCATAGATAGAGGATACAGATTAAAGCTAAAAGGAAGGTGTACGTACCATAGCATAGATAGAGGATATGGATTAAAGCTAAGAGGAAGGTGTACATACCATAGCATAGATAGAGGATACAGATTAAAGCTAAGAGGAAGGTGTACGTACCATAGCATAGATAGACGATACAGATTAAAGGTACCAGGAAGGTGCCCATACCATAGCATAGATAGAGGATACAGATTAAAGCTAAGAGGAAGGTGTACGTACCATAGCATAGATAGAGGATACAGATTAAAGGTACCAGGAAGGTGTACGTACCATAGCATAGATAGAGGATACAGATTAAAGCTAAGAGGAAGGTGTACGTACCATAGCATAGATAGAGGATATGGATTAAAGCTAAGAGGAAGGTGTACATACCATAGCATAGATAGAGGATACAGATTAAAGCTAAGAGGACGGTGTACGTACCATAGCATAGATAGAGGATACAGATTAAAGGTACCAGGAAGGTGTACATACCATAGCGTAGATAGAGGATACAGATTAAAGCTAAGAGGAAGGTGTACGTACCATAGCATAGATAGAGGATACAGATTAAAGGTACCAGGAAGGTGCCCATACCATAGCATAGATAGAGGATACAGATTAAAGCTAAGAGGAAGGTGTACGTACCATAGCATAGATAGAGGATACAGATTAAAGGTACCAGGAAGGTGTACGTACCATAGCATAGATAGAGGATACAGATTAAAGCTAAGAGGAAGGTGTACGTACCATAGCATAGATAGAGGATATGGATTAAAGCTAAGAGGAAGGTGTACGTACCATAGCATAAATAGAGGATACAGATTAAAGGTACCAGGAAGGTGCCCATACCATTGCATAGATAGAGGATACAGATTAAAGCTAAGAGGAAGGTGTATGTACCATAGCATAGATAGAGGATACAAATTAAAGGTACCAGGAAGGTGCCCGTACCATTGCATAGATAGAGGATACAGATTAAAGCTAAGAGGAAGGTGTACGTACCATAGCATAGATAGAGGATACAGATTAAAGCTAAGAGGAAGGTGTACGTACCATAGCATAGATAGAGGATACAGATTAAAGCTAAGAGGAAGGTGTACGTACCATAGCATAGATAGAGGATATGGATTAAAGCTAAGAGTAAGGTGTACGTACCATAGCATAGATAGAGGATACAGATTAAAGGTACCAGGAAGGTGCCCATACCATAGCATAGATAGAGGATACAGAATAAAGGTACCAGGAAGGTGCACGTACCATAGAATAGATAGAGGATAATGATTAAAGGTACCAGGAAGGTGTACGTACCATAGCATAGATAGAGGATACAGATTAAAGCTAAGAGGAAGGTGTACGTACCATAGCATAGATAGAGGATACAGATTAAAGGTACCAGGAAGGTGCCCATACCATAGCATAGATAGAGGATACAGATTAAAGCTAAGAGGAAGGCGTACGTACCATAGCATAGATAGAGGATATGGATTAAAGCTAAGAGGAAGGTGTACGTACCATAGCATAGATAGAGGATACAGATTAAAGGTACCAGGAAGGTGCCCATACCATAGCATAGATAGAGGATACAGATTAAAGCTAAGAGGAAGGTGTACGTACCATAGCATAGATAGAGGATACAAATTAAAGCTACCGGGAAGGTGCACGTACCATAGCATAGATAGAGGATACAGATTAAAGGTACCAGGAAGGTGCCCGTACCATAGAATAGATAGAGGATACAGATTAAAGGTACCAGGAAGGTGCTCGTACCATAGAATAAATAGAGGATCCAGATTAAAGGTACCAGGAAGGTGCCCATACCATAGCATAGATAGAGGATACAGATTAAAGCTAAGAGGAAGGTGTACGTACCATAGCATAGATAGAGGATACAGATTAAAAATAAGAGGAAGGTGTACGTAGCATAGCATAGATAGAGGATACAGATTAAAGCTAAGAGGAAGGTGCACGTACCATAGCATAGATAGAGGATACAGATTAAAGGTACCAGGAAGGTGCCCGTACCATAGCATAGATAGAGGATACAGATTAAAGCTAAGAGGAAGGTGTACGTACCATAGCATAGATAGAGGATACAGATTAAAGGTACCAGGAAGGTGTACATACCATAGCATAGATAGAGGATACAGATTAAAGCTAAGAGGAAGGTGTACGTACCATAGCATAGATAGAGGATACAGATTAAAGGTACCAGGAAGGTGCCCATACCATAGCATAGATAGAGGATACAGATTAAAGCTAAGAGGAAGGTGTACGTACCATAGCATAGATAGAGGATACAGATTAAAGCTAAAAGGAAGGTGTACGTACCATAGCATAGATAGAGGATATGGATTAAAGCTAAGAGGAAGGTGTACATACCATAGCATAGATAGAGGATACAGATTAAAGCTAAGAGGAAGGTGTACGTACCATAGCATAGATAGACGATACAGATTAAAGGTACCAGGAAGGTGCCCATACCATAGCATAGATAGAGGATACAGATTAAAGCTAAGAGGAAGGTGTACGTACCATAGCATAGATAGAGGATACAGATTAAAGGTACCAGGAAGGTGTACGTACCATAGCATAGATAGAGGATACAGATTAAAGCTAAGAGGAAGGTGTACGTACCATAGCATAGATAGAGGATATGGATTAAAGCTAAGAGGAAGGTGTACATACCATAGCATAGATAGAGGATACAGATTAAAGCTAAGAGGACGGTGTACGTACCATAGCATAGATAGAGGATACAGATTAAAGGTACCAGGAAGGTGTACATACCATAGCGTAGATAGAGGATACAGATTAAAGCTAAGAGGAAGGTGTACGTACCATAGCATAGATAGAGGATACAGATTAAAGGTACCAGGAAGGTGCCCATACCATAGCATAGATAGAGGATACAGATTAAAGCTAAGAGGAAGGTGTACGTACCATAGCATAGATAGAGGATACAGATTAAAGGTACCAGGAAGGTGTACGTACCATAGCATAGATAGAGGATACAGATTAAAGCTAAGAGGAAGGTGTACGTACCATAGCATAGATAGAGGATATGGATTAAAGCTAAGAGGAAGGTGTACGTACCATAGCATAAATAGAGGATACAGATTAAAGGTACCAGGAAGGTGCCCATACCATTGCATAGATAGAGGATACAGATTAAAGCTAAGAGGAAGGTGTATGTACCATAGCATAGATAGAGGATACAAATTAAAGGTACCAGGAAGGTGCCCGTACCATTGCATAGATAGAGGATACAGATTAAAGCTAAGAGGAAGGTGTACGTACCATAGCATAGATAGAGGATACAGATTAAAGCTAAGAGGAAGGTGTACGTACCATAGCATAGATAGAGGATACAGATTAAAGCTAAGAGGAAGGTGTACGTACCATAGCATAGATAGAGGATATGGATTAAAGCTAAGAGTAAGGTGTACGTACCATAGCATAGATAGAGGATACAGATTAAAGGTACCAGGAAGGTGCCCATACCATAGCATAGATAGAGGATACAGAATAAAGGTACCAGGAAGGTGCACGTACCATAGAATAGATAGAGGATAATGATTAAAGGTACCAGGAAGGTGTACGTACCATAGCATAGATAGAGGATACAGATTAAAGCTAAGAGGAAGGTGTACGTACCATAGCATAGATAGAGGATACAGATTAAAGGTACCAGGAAGGTGCCCATACCATAGCATAGATAGAGGATACAGATTAAAGCTAAGAGGAAGGCGTACGTACCATAGCATAGATAGAGGATATGGATTAAAGCTAAGAGGAAGGTGTACGTACCATAGCATAGATAGAGGATACAGATTAAAGGTACCAGGAAGGTGCCCATACCATAGCATAGATAGAGGATACAGATTAAAGCTAAGAGGAAGGTGTACGTACCATAGCATAGATAGAGGATACAGATTAAAACTAAGAGAAAGGTGTACGTAGCATAGCATAGATAGAGGATACAGATTAAAGCTAAGAGGAAGGTGTACGTACCATAGCATAGATAGAGGATACAAATTAAAGCTACCGGGAAGGTGCACGTACCATAGAATAGATAGAGGATACAGATTAAAGGTACCAGGAAGGTGCTCGTACCATAGAATAGATAGAGGATACAGATTAAAGCTAAAAGGAAGGTGTACGTACCATAGCATAGATAGAGGATATGGATTAAAGCTAAGAGGAAGGTGTACGTACCATAGCATAGATAAAGGATACAGATTAAAGGTACCAGGAAGGTGCCCATACCATAGCATAGATAGAGGATACAGATTAAAGGTACCAGGAAGGTGCCCGTACCATAGAATAGATAGAGGATACAGATTAAAGGTACCAGGAAGGTGTACGTACCATAGCATAGATAGAGGATACAGATTAAAGCTAAGAGGAAGGTGTACGTACCATAGCATAGATAGAGGATACAGATTAAAGGTACCAGGAAGGTGCCCATACCATAGCATAGATAGAGGATACAGATTAAAGATAAAAGGAAGGTGTACGTACCATAGCATAGATAGAGGATACAGATTAAAGCTAAGAGGAAGGTGTTCGTACCATAGCATAGATAGAGGATACAGATTAAAGGTACCAGGAAGGTGCCCATACCATAGCATAGATAGAGGATACAGATTAAAGCTAAGAGGAAGGTGTACGTACCATAGCATAGATAGAGGATACAGATTAAAGGTACCAGGAAGGTGTACGTACCATAGCATAGATAGAGGATACAGATTAAAGCTAAGAGGAAGGTGTACGTACCATAGCATAGATAGAGGATATGGATTAAAGCTAAGAGGAAGGTGTACGTACCATAGCATAGATAGAGGATACAGATTAAAGCTAATAGGAAGGTGTACATACCATAGCATAGATAGAGGATACAGATTAAAGCTAAGAGGAAGGTGTACGTACCATAGCATAGATAGAGGATACAGATTAAAGGTACCAGGAAGGTGCCCATACCATAGCATAGATAGAGGATACAGATTAAAGCTAAGAGGAAGGTGTACGTACCATAGCATAGATAGAGGATATGGATTAAAGCTAAGAGGAAGGTGTACGTACCATAGCATAGATAGAGGATACAGATTAAAGGTACCAGGAAGGTGCCCATACCATAGCATAGATAGAGGATACAGATTAAAGGTACCAGGAAGGTGCCCGTACCATAGAATAGATAGAGGATACAGATTAAAGGTACCAGGAAGGTGTACGTACCATAGCATAGATAGAGGATACAGATTAAAGCTAAGAGGAAGGTGTACGTACCATAGCATAGATAGAGGATACAGATTAAAGGTACCAGGAAGGTGCCCATACCATAGCATAGATAGAGGATACAGATTAAAGCTAAAAGGAAGGTGTACGTACCATAGCATAGATAGAGGATACAGATTAAAGCTAAGAGGAAGGTGTACGTACCATAGCATAGATAGAGGATACAGATTAAAGGTACCAGGAAGGTGCCCATACCATAGCATAGATAGAGGATACAGATTAAAGCTAAGAGGAAGGTGTACGTACCATAGCATAGATAGAGGATACAGGTTAAAGGTACCAGGAAGGTGTACGTACCATAGCATAGATAGAGGATACAGATTAAAGCTAAGAGGAAGGTGTACGTACCATAGCATAGATAGAGGATACAGATTAAAGGTACCAGGAAGGTGTACGTACCATAGCATAGATAGAGGATACAGATTAAAGCTAAGAGGAAGGTGTACATACCATAGCATAGATAGAGGATACAGATTAAAGCTAAGAGGAAGGTGTACGTACCATAGCATAGATAGAGTATACAGATTAAAGGTATCAGGAAGGTGTACGTACCATAGCATAGATAGAGGATACAGATTAAAGCTAAGAGGAAGGTGTACGTACCATAGCATAGATAGAGGATATGGATTAAAGCTAAAAGGAAGGTGTACGTACCATAGCATAGATAGAGGATACAGATTAAAGGTACCAGGAAGGTGCCCATACCATAGCATAGATAGAGGATACAGATTAAAGCTAAGAGGAAGGTGTACGTACCATAGCATAGATAGAGGATACAAATTAAAGGTACCAGGAAGGTGCCCATAGCATAGATCGAGGATACAGATTAAAGCTAAGAGGAAGGTGTACGTACCATAGCATAGATAGAGGATACAGATTAAAGCTAAGAGGAAGGTGTACATACCATAGCATAGATAGAGGATACAGATTAAAGCTAAGAGGAAGGTGTACGTACCCTAGCATAGATAGAGGATACAAATTAAAGCTACCGGGAAGGTGCACGTACCATAGCATAGATAGAGGATACAGATTAAAGGTACCAGGAAGGTGCCCGTACCATAGAATAGATAGAGGATACAGATTAAAGGTACCGGGAAGGTGCCCGTACCATAGCATAGATAGAGGATACAGATTAAAGGTACCAGGAAGGTGCCCATACCATAGCATAGATAGAGGATACAGATTAAAGGTACCAGGAAGGTGCCCGTACCATAGAATAGATAGAGGATACAGATTAAAGGTACCAGGAAGGTGTACGTACCATAGCATAGATAGAGGATACAGATTAAAGCTAAGAGGAAGGTGTACGTACCATAGCATAGATAGAGGATACAGATTAAAGGTACCAGGAAGGTGCCCATACCATAGCATAGATAGAGGATACAGATTAAAGCTAAGAGGAAGGCGTACGTACCATAGCATAGATAGAGGATATGGATTAAAGCTAAGAGGAAGGTGTACGTACCATAGCATAGATAGAGGATACAGATTAAAGGTACCAGGAAGGTGCCCATACCATAGCATAGATAGAGGATACAGATTAAAGCTAAGAGGAAGGTGTACGTACCATAGCATAGATAGAGGATACAGATTAAAACTAAGAGAAAGGTGTACGTAGCATAGCATAGATAGAGGATACAGATTAAAGCTAAGAGGAAGGTGTACGTACCATAGCATAGATAGAGGATACAAATTAAAGCTACCGGGAAGGTGCACGTACCATAGAATAGATAGAGGATACAGATTAAAGGTACCAGGAAGGTGCTCGTACCATAGAATAGATAGAGGATCCAGATTAAAGGTACCAGGAAGGTGCCCGTACCATAGCATAGATAGAGGATACAGATTAAAGCTAAAAGGAAGGTGTACGTACCATAGCATAGATAGAGGATATGGATTAAAGCTAAGAGGAAGGTGTACGTACCATAGCATAGATAAAGGATACAGATTAAAGGTACCAGGAAGGTGCCCATACCATAGCATAGATAGAGGATACAGATTAAAGGTACCAGGAAGGTGCCCGTACCATAGAATAGATAGAGGATACAGATTAAAGGTACCAGGAAGGTGTACGTACCATAGCATAGATAGAGGATACAGATTAAAGCTAAGAGGAAGGTGTACGTACCATAGCATAGATAGAGGATACAGATTAAAGGTACCAGGAAGGTGCCCATACCATAGCATAGATAGAGGATACAGATTAAAGCTAAAAGGAAGGTGTACGTACCATAGCATAGATAGAGGATACAGATTAAAGCTAAGAGGAAGGTGTTCGTACCATAGCATAGATAGAGGATACAGATTAAAGGTACCAGGAAGGTGCCCATACCATAGCATAGATAGAGGATACAGATTAAAGCTAAGAGGAAGGTGTACGTACCATAGCATAGATAGAGGATACAGATTAAAGGTACCAGGAAGGTGTACGTACCATAGCATAGATAGAGGATACAGATTAAAGCTAAGAGGAAGGTGTACGTACCATAGCATAGATAGAGGATATGGATTAAAGCTAAGAGGAAGGTGTACGTACCATAGCATAGATAGAGGATACAGATTAAAGCTAATAGGAAGGTGTACATACCATAGCATAGATAGAGGATACAGATTAAAGCTAAGAGGAAGGTGTACGTACCATAGCATAGATAGAGGATACAGATTAAAGGTACCAGGAAGGTGCCCATACCATAGCATAGATAGAGGATACAGATTAAAGCTAAGAGGAAGGTGTACGTACCATAGCATAGATAGAGGATATGGATTAAAGCTAAGAGGAAGGTGTACGTACCATAGCATAGATAGAGGATACAGATTAAAGGTACCAGGAAGGTGCCCATACCATAGCATAGATAGAGGATACAGATTAAAGGTACCAGGAAGGTGCCCGTACCATAGAATAGATAGAGGATACAGATTAAAGGTACCAGGAAGGTGTACGTACCATAGCATAGATAGAGGATACAGATTAAAGCTAAGAGGAAGGTGTACGTACCATAGCATAGATAGAGGATACAGATTAAAGGTACCAGGAAGGTGCCCATACCATAGCATAGATAGAGGATACAGATTAAAGCTAAAAGGAAGGTGTACGTACCATAGCATAGATAGAGGATACAGATTAAAGCTAAGAGGAAGGTGTACGTACCATAGCATAGATAGAGGATACAGATTAAAGGTACCAGGAAGGTGCCCATACCATAGCATAGATAGAGGATACAGATTAAAGCTAAGAGGAAGGTGTACGTACCATAGCATAGATAGAGGATACAGGTTAAAGGTACCAGGAAGGTGTACGTACCATAGCATAGATAGAGGATACAGATTAAAGCTAAGAGGAAGGTGTACGTACCATAGCATAGATAGAGGATACAGATTAAAGGTACCAGGAAGGTGTACGTACCATAGCATAGATAGAGGATACAGATTAAAGCTAAGAGGAAGGTGTACATACCATAGCATAGATAGAGGATACAGATTAAAGCTAAGAGGAAGGTGTACGTACCATAGCATAGATAGAGTATACAGATTAAAGGTATCAGGAAGGTGTACGTACCATAGCATAGATAGAGGATACAGATTAAAGCTAAGAGGAAGGTGTACGTACCATAGCATAGATAGAGGATATGGATTAAAGCTAAAAGGAAGGTGTACGTACCATAGCATAGATAGAGGATACAGATTAAAGGTACCAGGAAGGTGCCCATACCATAGCATAGATAGAGGATACAGATTAAAGCTAAGAGGAAGGTGTACGTACCATAGCATAGATAGAGGATACAAATTAAAGGTACCAGGAAGGTGCCCATAGCATAGATCGAGGATACAGATTAAAGCTAAGAGGAAGGTGTACGTACCATAGCATAGATAGAGGATACAGATTAAAGCTAAGAGGAAGGTGTACATACCATAGCATAGATAGAGGATACAGATTAAAGCTAAGAGGAAGGTGTACGTACCCTAGCATAGATAGAGGATACAAATTAAAGCTACCGGGAAGGTGCACGTACCATAGCATAGATAGAGGATACAGATTAAAGGTACCAGGAAGGTGCCCGTACCATAGAATAGATAGAGGATACAGATTAAAGGTACCGGGAAGGTGCCCGTACCATAGCATAGATAGAGGATACAGATTAAAGGTACCAGGAAGGTGCCCATACCATAGCATAGATAGAGGATACAGATTAAAGGTACCAGGAAGGTGCCCGTACCATAGAATAGATAGAGGATACAGATTAAAGGTACCAGGAAGGTGTACGTACCATAGCATAGATAGAGGATACAGATTAAAGCTAAGAGGAAGGTGTACGTACCATAGCATAGATAGAGGATACAGATTAAAGGTACCAGGAAGGTGCCCATACCATATCATAGATAGAGGATACAGATTAAAGCTAAGAGGAAGGTGTACGTACCATAGCATAGATAGAGGATACAGATTAAGAATAAGAGGAAGGTGTACGTAGCATAGCATAGATAGAGGATACGGATTAAAGCTAAGAGGAAGGTGCACGTACCATAGCATAGATAGAGGATACAGATTAAAGGTACCAGGAAGGTGCCCGTACCATAGAATAGATAGAGGATACAGATTAAAGGTACCGGGAAGGTGCCCGTACCATAGCATAGATAGAGGATACAGATTAAAGGTACCAGGAAGTTGCACGTACCATAGCATAGATAGAGGATACAGATTAAAGGTACCAGGAAGGTGCCCGTACCATAGAATAGATAGAGGATACAGATTAAAGGTAGCAGGAAGGTGCCCGTACCATAGCATAGATAGAGAATGCAGATTAAAGCTACCAGGAAGGTGCCCGTACCATAGCATAGATAGAGGATACAGATTAAAGGTACCAGGAAGGTGCCCATACCATAGCATAGATAGAGGATGCAGATTAAAGGTACCAGGAAGGCGCCCATACTATAGCATAGATAGAGGATACAAATTAAAGCTAAGAGGAAGGTGTACGTACCATAGCATAGATAGAGGATACAAATTAAAGGTACCAGGAAGGTGCCCATACCATAGCATAGATAGAGGATACAGATTAAAGCTAAGAGGAAGGTGTACGTACCATAGCATAGATAGAGGATACAGATTAAAGCTAAGAGGAAGGTGTACGTACCATAGCATAGATAGAGGATACAGATTAAAGCTAAGAGGAAGGTGTACGTACCATAGCATAGATAGAGGATATGGATTAAAGCTAAGAGGAAGGTGTACGTACCATAGCATAGATAGAGGATACAGATTAAAGGTACCAGGAAGGTGCCCATACCATAGCATAGATAGAGGATACAGATTAAAGCTAAGAGGAAGGTGTACGTACCATAGCATAGATAGAGGATACAGATTAAAGGTACCAGGAAGGTGTACGTACCATAGCATAGATAGAGGATACAGATTAAAGCTAAGAGGAAGGTGTACGTACCATAGCATAGATAGAGGATACAGATTAAAGGTACCAGGAAGGTGTACGTACCATAGCATAGATAGAGGATACAGATTAAAGCTAAGAGGAAGGTGTACATACCATAGCATAGATAGAGGATACAGATTAAAGCTAAGAGGAAGGTGTACGTACCATAGCATAGATAGACGATACAGATTAAAGGTACCAGGAAGGTGCCCATACCATAGCATAGATAGAGGATACAGATTAAAGCTAAGAGGAAGGTGTACGTACCATAGCATAGATAGAGGATACAGATTAAAGGTACCAGGAAGGTGTACGTACCATAGCATAGATAGAGGATACAAATTAAAGCTACCGGGAAGGTGCACGTACCATAGCATAGATAGAGGATACAGATTAAAGGTACCAGGAAGGTGCCAGTACCATAGAATAGATAGAGGATACAGATTAAAGGTACCAGGAAGGTGCTCGTACCATAGAATAGATAGAGGATCCAGATTAAAGGTACCAGGAAGGTGCCCGTACCATGGCATAGATAGAGGATACAGATTAAAGCTAAGAGGAAGGTGTACGTACCATAGCATAGATAGAGGATATGGATTAAAGCTAAGAGGAAGGTGCACGTACCATAGCATAGATAGAGGATACAGATTAAAGGTACCAGGAAGGTGCCCGTACCATAGAATAGATAGAGGATACAGATTAAAGGTACCAGGAAGGTGTACGTACCATAGCATAGATAGAGGATACAGATTAAAGCTAAGAGGAAGGTGTACGTACCATAGCATAGATAGAGGATACAGATTAAAGGTACCAGGAAGGTGCCCATACCATAGCATAGATAGAGGATACAGATTAAAGCTAAGAGGAAGGTGTACGTACCATAGCATAGATAGAGGATATGGATTAAAGCTAAGAGGAAGGTGTACGTACCATAGCATAGATAGAGGATACAGATTAAAGGTACCAGGAAGGTGCCCATACCATAGCATAGATAGAGGATACAGATTAAAGCTAAGAGGAAGGTGTACGTACCATAGCATAGATAGAGGATACAGATTAAAAATAAGAGGAAGGTGTACGTAGCATAGCATAGATAGAGGATACAGATTAAAGCTAAGAGGAAGGTGCACGTACCATAGCATAGATAGAGGATACAGATTAAAGGTACCAGGAAGGTGCCCGTACCATAGAATAGATAGAGGATACAGATTAAAGGTACCGGGAAGGTGCCCGTACCATAGCATAGATAGAGTATACAGATTAAAGGTACCAGGAAGTTGCACGTACCATAGCATAGATAGAGGATACAGATTAAAGGTACCAGGAAGGTGCCCGTACCATAGAATAGATAGAGGATACAGATTAAAGGTAGCAGGAAGGTGCCCGTACCATAGCATAGATAGAGAATGCAGATTAAAGCTACCAGGAAGGTGCCCGTACCATAGCATAGATAGAGGATACAGATTAAAGGTACCAGGAAGGTGCCCATACCATAGCATAGATAGAGGATGCAGATTAAAGGTACCAGGAAGGCGCCCATACTATAGCATAGATAGAGGATACAGATTAAAGGTACCTGGAAGGTGCCCATACCATAGCATAGATAGAGGATACAGATTAAAGCTAAGAGGAAGGTGTACGTACCATAGCATAGATAGAGGATACAAATTAAGGATACCAGGAAGGTGCCCATACCATAGCATAGATAGAGGATACAGATTAAAGGTAAGAGGAAGGTGTACGTACCATAGCATAGATAGAGGATACAGATTAAAGCTAAGAGGAAGGTGTACGTACCATAGCATAGATAGACGATACAGATTAAAGCTAAGAGGAAGGTGTACGTACCATAGCATAGATAGAGGATATGGATTAAAGCTAAGAGGAAGGTGTACGTACCATAGCATAGATAGAGGATACAGATTAAAGGTACCAGGAAGGTGCCCATACCATAGCATAGATAGAGGATACAGATTAAAGGTAACAGGAAGGTGCCCGTACCATAGAATAGATAGAGGATACAGATTAAAGGTACCAGGAAGGTGTACGTACCATAACATAGATAGAGGATACAGATTAAAGCTAAAAGGAAGGTGTACGTACCATAGCATAGATAGAGGATACAGATTAAAGGTACCAGGAAGGTGCCCATACCATAGCATAGATAGAGGATACAGATTAAAGCTAAGAGGAAGGTGTACGTACCATAGCATAGATAGAGGATACAGATTAAAAATAAGAGGAAGGTGTACGTAGCATAGCATAGATAGAGGATACAGATTAAAGATAAGAGGAAGGTGTACGTACCATAGCATAGATAGAGGATACAAATTAAAGCTACCGGGAAGGTGCACGTACCATATCATAGATAGAGGATACAGATTAAAGGTACCAGGAAGGTGCCCGTACCATAGAATAGATAGAGGATACAGATTAAAGGTACCAGGAAGGTGCTCGTACCATACAATAGATAGAGGATCCAGATTAAAGGTACCAGGAAGGTGCCTGTACCATAGCATAGATAGAGGATACAGATTAAAGCTAAGAGGAAGGTGTACATACCATAGCATAGATAGAGGATACAGATTAAAGCTAAGAGGAAGGTGTACGTACCATAGCATAGATAGAGGATACAGATTAAAGGTACCAGGAAGGTGTACATACCATAGCATAGATAGAGGATACAGATTAAAGCTAAGAGGAAGGTGTACGTACCATAGCATAGATAGAGGATACAGATTAAAGGTACCAGGAAGGTGCCCATACCATAGCATAGATAGAGGATACAGATTAAAGCTAAGAGGAAGGTGTACGTACCATAGCATAGATAGAGGATACAGATTAAAGGTACCAGGAAGGTGTACGTACCATAGCATAGATAGAGGATACAGATTAAAGCTAAAAGGAAGGTGTACGTACCATAGCATAGATAGAGGATATGGATTAAAGCTAAGAGGAAGGTGTACGTACCATAGCATAAATAGAGGATACAGATTAAAGGTACCAGGAAGGTGCCCATACCATTGCATAGATAGAGGATACAGATTAAAGCTAAGAGGAAGGTGTACGTACCATAGCATAGATAGAGGATACAAAGTAAAGGTACCAGGAAGGTGCCCGTACCATTGCAAAGATAGAGGATAAAGATTAAAGCTAAGAGGAAGGTGTACGTACCATAGCATAGATAGAGGATACAGATTAAAGCTAAGAGGAAGGTGTAGGTACCATAGCATAGATAGAGGATACAGATTAAAGCTAAGAGGAAGGTGTACGTACCATAGCATAGATAGAGGATATGGATTAAAGCTAAGAGTAAGGTGTACGTACCATAGCATAGATAGAGGATACAGATTAAAGGTACCAGGAAGGTGCCCATACCATAGCATAGATAGAGGATACAGATTAAAGGTACCAGGAAGGTGCCCGTACCATAGAATAGATAGAGGATACAGATTAAAGGTACCAGGAAGGTGTACGTACCATAGCATAGATAGAGGATACAGATTAAAGCTAAGAGGAAGGTGTACGTACCATAGCATAGATAGAGGATACAGATTAAAGGTACCAGGAAGGTGCCCATACCATAGCATAGATAGAGGATACAGATTAAAGCTAAGAGGAAGGCGTACGTACCATAGCATAGATAGAGGATATGGATTAAAGCTAAGAGGAAGGTGTACGTACCATAGCATAGATAGAGGATACAGATTAAAGGTACCAGGAAGGTGCCCATACCATAGCATAGATAGAGGATACAGATTAAAGCTAAGAGGAAGGTGTACGTACCATAGCATAGATAGAGGATACAGATTAAAAATAAGAGGAAGGTGTACGTAGCATAGCATAGATAGAGGATACAGATTAAAGCTAAGAGGAAGGTGTATGTACCATAGCATAGATAGAGGATACAAATTAAAGCTACCGGGAAGGTGCACGTACCATAGCATAGATAGAGGATACAGATTAAAGGTAACAGGAAGGTGCCCGTACCATAGAATAGATAGAGGATACAGATTAAAGGTACCAGGAAGGTGCTCGTACCATAGAATAGATAGAGGATCCAGATTAAAGGTACCAGGAAGGTGCCCGTACCATAGCATAGATAGAGGATACAGATTAAAGCTAAGAGGAAGGTGTACGTACCATAGCATAGATAGAGGATATGGATTAAAACTAAGAGGAAGGTGTACGTACCATAGCATAGATAAAGGATACAGATTAAAGGTACCAGGAAGGTGCCCATACCATAGCATAGATAGAGGATACAGATTAAAGGTACCAGGAAGGTGCCCGTACCATAGAATAGATAGAGGATACAGATTAAAGGTACCAGGAAGGTGTAGGTACCATAGCATAGATAGAGGATACAGATTAAAGCTAAGAGGAAGGTGTACGTACCATAGCATAGATAGAGGATACAGATTAAAGGTACCAGGAAGGTGCCCATACCATAGCATAGATAGAGGATACAGATTAAAGCTAAGAGGAAGGTGTACATACCATAGCATAGATAGAGGATACAGATTAAAGCTAAGAGGAAGGTGTACGTAATATAGCATAGATAGAGGATACAGATTAAAGGTACCAGGAAGGTGTACATACCATAGCATAGATAGAGGATACAGATTAAAGCTAAGAGGAAGGTGTACGTACCATAGCATAGATAGAGGATACAGATTAAAGGTACCAGGAAGGTGCCCATACCATAGCATAGATAGAGGATACAGATTAAAGCTAAGAGGAAGGTGTACGTACCATAGCATAGATAGAGGATACAGATTAAAGCTAAAAGGAAGGTGTACGTACCATAGCATAGATAGAGGATATGGATTAAAGCTAAGAGGAAGGTGTACATACCATAGCATAGATAGAGGATACAGATTAAAGCTAAGAGGAAGGTGTACGTACCATAGCATAGATAGACGATACAGATTAAAGGTACCAGGAAGGTGCCCATACCATAGCATAGATAGAGGATACAGATTAAAGCTAAGCCAGTGGCTGCGAGGATTAAGTTCAAAACCCTCTGCATTGTCCACAAGGCCTTCTGGGGCCTGGGGCCTAAATACCTTCAACTCTCTCTTCCTAAATATCTTCCTTCACGAGCCCTTCGCTCATCCTTCTCCAACTCCCTCATGGTCAGCCGCTTCTCGAAGCAACGAGCTGGGGGTAGATCTCTCTCCGCAGCAGGGGCCTCCCTCTGGAACAGCCTTCCTGCCTCCCTGAAACTTGAGGAGAACCATCTCCGGTTCCGGAAGCACCTCAAAACCTTCCTCTTCGCTTCTGCCTTCTCTCTCCCTCTCCCCTGCTAAACCTGCTTAACTCCCCACTGAATTCTGCACTAAACCTGCATCTGAGCCACTCTCAGCGACCTCGGTCCAGGTCCCAGCCACTCTCCACTTGCACTGCCTCCCTGGCTCCCCCTGCACTGTGGGACTGTCACTGCATCCCTACAGCCCCCTTCCCAGCACTTGCTCTGCACTTACCTCGCACTTGCCACCAGCTGGCCCTTTTATTTATTACTTATTATTTATTTATTTTTTACGCTACTTACCTTGTACCGCACTTCCCCCCCACCTCCTCCCCCTGCACTTTCTCCTTTTCCCCTTACCTCTGCACTTGCGCGATCTGAATGACACCTGGCCTAGTAGGATCGTTTGTCTGTCTTCCCCTTGTTTCCCTCCCTCCCTGCCTCGTCGCGCCTTGAAACACTTGTGTATAGGCGCGTTACAAATATCATATCATATCATATCATATCATAAGAGGAAGGTGTACGTACCATAGCATAGATAGAGGATACAGATTAAAGGTACCAGGAAGGTGTACGTACCATAGCATAGATAGAGGATACAGATTAAAGCTAAGAGGAAGGTGTACGTACCATAGCATAGATAGAGGATATGGATTAAAGCTAAGAGGAAGGTGTACATACCATAGCATAGATAGAGGATACAGATTAAAGCTAAGAGGAAGGTGTACGTACCATAGCATAGATAGAGGATACAGATTAAAGGTACCAGGAAGGTGTACATACCATAGCGTAGATAGAGGATACAGATTAAAGCTAAGAGGAAGGTGTACGTACCATAGCATAGATAGAGGATACAGATTAAAGGTACCAGGAAGGTGCCCATACCATATCATAGATAGAGGATACAGATTAAAGCTAAGAGGAAGGTGTACGTACCATAGCATAGATAGAGGATACAGATTAAAGGTACCAGGAAGGTTTACGTACCATAGCATAGATAGAGGATACAGATTAAAGCTAAGAGGAAGGTGTACGTACCATAGCATAGATAGAGGATATGGATTAAAGCTAAGAGGAAGGTGTACGTACCATAGCATAAATAGAGGATACAAATTAAAGGTACCAGGAAGGTGCCCGTACCATTGCATAGATAGAGGATACAGATTAAAGCTAAGAGGAAGGTGTACGTACCATAGCATAGATAGAGGATACAGATTAAAGCTAAGAGGAAGGTGTACGTACCATAGCATAGATAGAGGATACAGATTAAAGCTAAGAGGAAGGTGTACGTACCATAGCATAGATAGAGGATATGGATTAAAGCTAAGAGTAAGGTGTACGTACCATAGCATAGATAGAGGATACAGATTAAAGGTACCAGGAAGGTGCCCATACCATAGCATAGATAGAGGATACAGAATAAAGGTACCAGGAAGGTGCACGTACCATAGAATAGATAGAGGATAATGATTAAAGGTACCAGGAAGGTGTACGTACCATAGCATAGATAGAGGATACAGATTAAAGCTAAGAGGAAGGTGTACGTACCATAGCATAGATAGAGGATACAGATTAAAGGTACCAGGAAGGTGCCCATACCATAGCATAGATAGAGGATACAGATTAAAGCTAAGAGGAAGGCGTACGTACCATAGCATAGATAGAGGATATGGATTAAAGCTAAGAGGAAGGTGTACGTACCATAGCATAGATAGAGGATACAGATTAAAGGTACCAGGAAGGTGCCCATACCATAGCATAGATAGAGGATACAGATTAAAGCTAAGAGGAAGGTGTACGTACCATAGCATAGATAGAGGATACAGATTAAAAATAAGAGGAAGGTGTACGTAGCATAGCATAGATAGAGGATACAGATTAAAGCTAAGAGGAAGGTGTACGTACCATAGCATAGATAGAGGATACAAATTAAAGCTACCGGGAAGGTGCACGTACCATAGAATAGATAGAGGATACAGATTAAAGGTACCAGGAAGGTGCTCGTACCATAGAATAGATAGAGGATCCAGATTAAAGGTACCAGGAAGGTGCCCGTACCATAGCATAGATAGAGGATACAGATTAAAGCTAAAAGGAAGGTGTACGTACCATAGCATAGATAGAGGATATGGATTAAAGCTAAGAGGAAGGTGTACGTACCATAGCATAGATAAAGGATACAGATTAAAGGTACCAGGAAGGTGCCCATACCATAGCATAGATAGAGGATACAGATTAAAGGTACCAGGAAGGTGCCCGTACCATAGAATAGATAGAGGATACAGATTAAAGGTACCAGGAAGGTGTACGTACCATAGCATAGATAGAGGATACAGATTAAAGCTAAGAGGAAGGTGTACGTACCATAGCATAGATAGAGGATACAGATTAAAGGTACCAGGAAGGTGCCCATACCATAGCATAGATAGAGGATACAGATTAAAGCTAAAAGGAAGGTGTACGTACCATAGCATAGATAGAGGATACAGATTAAAGCTAAGAGGAAGGTGTACGTACCATAGCATAGATAGAGGATACAGATTAAAGGTACCAGGAAGGTGCCCATACCATAGCATAGATAGAGGATACAGATTAAAGCTAAGAGGAAGGTGTACGTACCATAGCATAGATAGAGGATACAGATTAAAGGTACCAGGAAGGTGTACGCACCATAGCATAGATAGAGGATACAGATTAAAGCTAAGAGGAAGGTGTACGTACCATAGCATAGATAGAGGATACAGATTAAAGGTACCAGGAAGGTGTACATACCATAGCATAGATAGAGGATACAGATTAAAGCTAAGAGGAAGGTGTACATACCATAGCATAGATAGAGGATACAGATTAAAGCTAAGAGGAAGGTGTACGTACCATAGCATAGATAGACGATACAGATTAAAGGTACCAGGAAGGTGCCCATACCATAGCATAGATAGAGGATACAGATTAAAGCTAAGAGGAAGGTGTACATACCATAGCATAGATAGAGGATACAGATTAAAGGTACCAGGAAGGTGTACGTACCATAGCATAGATAGAGGATACAGATTAAAGCTAAGAGGAAGGTGTACGTACCATAGCATAGATAGAGGATATGGATTAAAGCTAAGAGGAAGGTGTACGTACCATAGCATAGATAGAGGATACAGATTAAAGGTACCAGGAAGGTGCCCATACCATAGCATAGATAGAGGATACAGATTAAAGCTAAGAGGAAGGTGTACGTACCATAGCATAGATAGAGGATACAAATTAAAGGTACCAGGAAGGTGCCCATACCATAGCATAGATCGAGGATACAGATTAAAGCTAAGAGGAAGGTGTACGTACCATAGCATAGATAGAGGATACAGATTAAAGCTAAGAGGAAGGTGTACATACCATAGCATAGATAGAGGATACAGATTAAAGCTAAGAGGAAGGTGTACGTACCCTAGCATAGATAGAGGATACAAATTAAAGCTACCGGGAAGGTGCACGTACCATAGCATAGATAGAGGATACAGATTAAAGGTACCAGGAAGGTGCCCGTACCATAGAATAGATAGAGGATACAGATTAAAGGTACCGGGAAGGTGCCCGTACCATAGCATAGATAGAGGATACAGATTAAAGGTACCAGGAAGGTGCCCATACCATAGCATAGATAGAGGATACAGATTAAAGGTACCAGGAAGGTGCCCGTACCATAGAATAGATAGAGGATACAGATTAAAGGTACCAGGAAGGTGTACGTACCATAGCATAGATAGAGGATACAGATTAAAGCTAAGAGGAAGGTGTACGTACCATAGCATAGATAGAGGATACAGATTAAAGGTACCAGGAAGGTGCCCATACCATAGCATAGATAGAGGATACAGATTAAAGCTAAGAGGAAGGTGTACGTACCATAGCATAGATAGAGGGTATGGATTAAAGCTAAGAGGAAGGTGTACGTACCATAGCATAGATAGAGGATACAGATTAAAGGTACCAGGAAGGTGCCCATACCATAGCATAGATAGAGGATACAGATTAAAGCTAAGAGGAAGGTGTACGTACCATAGCATAGATAGAGGATACAGATTAAGAATAAGAGGAAGGTGTACGTAGCATAGCATAGATAGAGGATACAGATTAAAGCTAAGAGGAAGGTGCACGTACCATAGCATAGATAGAGGATACAGATTAAAGGTACCAGGAAGGTGCCCGTACCATAGAATAGATAGAGGATACAGATTAAAGGTACCGGGAAGGTGCCCGTACCATAGCATAGATAGAGGATACAGATTAAAGGTACCAGGAAATTGCACGTACCATAGCATAGATAGAGGATACAGATTAAAGGTACCAGGAAGGTGCCCGTACCATAGAATAGATAGAGGATACAGATTAAAGGTAGCAGGAAGGTGCCCGTACCATAGCATAGATAGAGAATGCAGATTAAAGCTACCAGGAAGGTGCCCGTACCATAGCATAGATAGAGGATACAGATTAAAGGTACCAGGAAGGTGCCCATACCATAGCATAGATAGAGGATGCAGATTAAAGGTACCAGGAAGGCGCCCATACTATAGCATAGATAGAGGATACAAATTAAAGCTAAGAGGAAGGTGTACGTACCATAGCATAGATAGAGGATACAAATTAAAGGTACCGGGAAGGTGCCCATACCATAGCATAGATAGAGGATACAGATTAAAGCTAAGAGGAAGGTGTACGTACCATAGCATAGATAGAGGATACAGATTAAAGCTAAGAGGAAGGTGTACGTACCATAGCATAGATAGAGGATACAGATTAAAGCTAAGAGGAAGGTGTACGTACCATAGCATAGATAGAGGATATGGATTAAAGCTAAGAGGAAGGTGTACGTACCATAGCATAGATAGAGGATACAGATTAAAGGTACCAGGAAGGTGCCCATACCATAGCATAGATAGAGGATACAGATTAAAGCTAAGAGGAAGGTGTACGTACCATAGCATAGATAGAGGATACAGATTAAAGGTACCAGGAAGGTGTACGTACCATAGCATAGATAGAGGATACAGATTAAAGCTAAGAGGAAGGTGTACGTACCATAGCATAGATAGAGGATACAGATTAAAGGTACCAGGAAGGTGTACGTACCATAGCATAGATAGAGGATACAGATTAAAGCTAAGAGGAAGGTGTACATACCATAGCATAGATAGAGGATACAGATTAAAGCTAAGAGGAAGGTGTACGTACCATAGCATAGATAGACGATACAGATTAAAGGTACCAGGAAGGTGCCCATACCATAGCATAGATAGAGGATACAGATTAAAGCTAAGAGGAAGGTGTACGTACCATAGCATAGATAGAGGATACAGATTAAAGGTACCAGGAAGGTGTACGTACCATAGCATAGATAGAGGATACAAATTAAAGCTACCGGGAAGGTGCACGTACCATAGCATAGATAGAGGATACAGATTAAAGGTACCAGGAAGGTGCCCGTACCATAGAATAGATAGAGGATACAGATTAAAGGTACCAGGAAGGTGCTCGTACCATAGAATAAATAGAGGATCCAGATTAAAGGTACCAGGAAGGTGCCCGTACCATAGCATAGATAGAGGATACAGATTAAAGCTAAGAGGAAGGTGTACGTACCATAGCATAGATAGAGGATATGGATTAAAGCTAAGAGGAAGGTGCACGTACCATAGCATAGATAGAGGATACAGATTAAAGGTACCAGGAAGGTGCCCGTACCATAGAATAGATAGAGGATACAGATTAAAGGTACCAGGAAGGTGTACGTACCATAGCATAGATAGAGGATACAGATTAAAGCTAAGAGGAAGGTGTACGTACCAAAGCATAGATAGAGGATACAGATTAAAGGTACCAGGAAGGTGCCCATACCATAGCATAGATAGAGGATACAGATAAAAGCTAAGAGGAAGGTGTACATACCATAGCATAGATAGAGGATACAGATTAAAGCTAAGAGGAAGGTGTACGTACCATAGCATAGATAGAGGATACAGATTAAAGGTACCAGGAAGGTGTACGTACCACAGCATAGATAGAGGATACAGATTAAAGCTAAGAGGAAGGTGTACATACCATAGCATAGATAGAGGATACAGATTAAAGCTAAGAGGAAGGTGTACGTACCATAGCATAGATAGAGGATACAGATTAAAGGTACCAGGAAGGTGCCCATACCATAGCATAGATAGAGGATACAGATTAAAGCTAAGAGGAAGGTGTACGTACCATAGCATAGATAGAGGATACAGATTAAAGGTACCAGGAAGGTGTACGTACCATAGCATAGATAGAGGATACAGATTAAAGCTAAGAGGAAGGTGTACGTACCATAGCATAGATAGAGGATATGGATTAAAGCTAAGAGGAAGGTGTACGTACCATAGCATAAATAGAGGATACAGATTAAAGGTACCAGGAAGGTGCCCATACCATTGCATAGATAGAGGATACAGATTAAAGCTAAGAGGAAGGTGTACGTACCATAGCATAGATAGAGGATACAGATTAAAGGTACCAGGAAGGTGCCCGTACCATAGAATAGATAGAGGATACAGATTAAAGGTACCAGGAAGGTGTACGTACCATAGCATAGATAGAGGATACAGATCAAAGCTAAGAGGAAGGTGTACGTACCATAGCATAGATAGAGGATACAGATTAAAGGTACCAGGAAGGTGCCCATACCATAGCATAGATAGAGGATACAGATTAAAGCTAAGAGGAATGTGTACGTACCATAGCATAGATAGAGGATATGGATTAAAGCTAAGAGGAAGGTGTATGTACCATAGCATAGATAGAGGATACAGATTAAAGGTACCAGGAAGGTGCCCATACCATAGCATAGATAGAGGATACAGATTAAAGCTAAGAGGAATTTGTACGTACCATAGCATAGATAAAGGATACAGATTAAAAATAAGAGGAAGGTGTACGTAGCATAGCATAGATAGAGGATACAGATTAAAGCTAAGAGGAAGGTGTACGTACCATAGCATTGATAGAGGATACAAATTAAAGCTACCGGGAAGGTGCACGTACCATATCATAGATAGAGGATACAGATTAAAGGTACCAGGAAGGTGCCCGTACCATAGAATAGATAGAGGATACAGATTAAAGGTACCAGGAAGGTGCTCGTACCATACAATAGATAGAGGATCCAGATTAAAGGTACCAGGAAGGTGCCCGTACCATAGCATAGATAGAGGATACAGATTAAAGCTAAGAGGAAGGTGTACGTACCGTAGCATAGATAGAGGATATGGATTAAAGCTAAGAGGAAGGAGTACGTACCATAGCATAGATAGAGGATACAGATTAAAGGTACCAGGAAGGTGCCCATACCATAGCATAGATAGAGGATACAGATTAAAGGTACCAGGAAGGTGCCCGTACCATAGAATAGATAGAGGATACAGATTAAAGGTACCAGGAAGGTGTACGTACCATAGCATAGATAGAGGATACAGATTAAAGCTAAGAGGAAGGTGTACGTACCATAGCATAGATAGAGGATATAGATTAAAGCTAAGAGGAAGGTGTACGTACCATAGCATAGATAAAGGATACAGATTAAAGCTAAGAGGAAGGTGCACGTACCATAGCATAGATAGAGGATACAGATTAAAGGTACCGGGAAGGTGCCCATACCATAGCATAGATAGAGGATACAGATTAAAGCTAAGAGGAAGGTGTACGTACCATAGCATAGATAGAGGATATGGATTAAAGCTAAGAGGAAGGTGTACGTACCATAGCATAGATAGAGGATACAGATTAAAGGTACCAGGAAGGTGCCCATACCATAGCATAGATAGAGGATACAGATTAAAGCTAAGAGGAAGGTGTACGTACCATAGCATAGATAGAGGATACAGATTAAAGCTAAGAGGAAGGTGTACGTACCATAGCATAGATAGAGGATACAGATTAAAGCTAAGAGGAAGGTGTACGTACCATAGCATAGATAGAGGATACAGATTAAAGCTAAGAGGAAGGTGTACGTACCATAGCATAGATAGAGGATACAGATTAAAGCTAAGAGGAAGGTGTACGTACCATAGCATAGATAGAGGATATGGATTAAAGCTAAGACTAAGGTGTACGTACCATAGCATAGATAGAGGATACAGATTAAAGGTACCAGGAAGGTGCCCATACCATAGCATAGATAGAGGATACAGATTAAAGGTACCAGGAAGGTGCCCGTACCATAGAATAGATAGAGGATACAGATTAAAGGTACCAGGAAGGTGTACCTACCATAGCATAGATAGAGGATACAGATTAAAGCTAAGAGGAAGGTGTACGTACCATATCATAGATAGAGGATATGGATTAAAGCTAAAAGGAAGGTGCACGTACCATAGCATAGATAGAGGATGCAGATTAAAGGTACCAGGAAGGTGCCCGTACCATAGAATAGATAGAGGATACAGATTAAAGCTAAGAGGAAGGTGTACGTACCATAGCATAGATAGAGGATACAGATTAAAGCTAAGAGGAAGGTGTACGTACCATAGCATAGATAGAGGATACAGATTAAAGCTAAGAGGAAGGTGTACGTACCATAGCATAGATAGAGGATACAGATTAAAGCTAAGAGGAAGGTGTACCTACCATAGCATAGATAGAGGATATGGATTAAAGCTAAGAGTAAGGTGTACGTACCATAGCATAGATAGAGGATACAGATTAAAGGTACCAGGAAGGTGCCCATACCATAGCATAGATAGAGGATACAGATTAAAGGTACCAGGAAGGTGCCCGTACCATAGAATAGATAGAGGATACAGATTAAAGGTACCAGGAAGGTGTACCTACCATAGCATAGATAGAGGATACAGATTAAAGCTAAGAGGAAGGTGTACGTACCATAGCATAGATAGAGGATACAGGTTAAAGGTACCAGGAAGGTGTACGTACCATAGCATAGATAGAGGATACAGATTAAAGCTAAGAGGAAGGTGTACGTACCATAGCATAGATAGAGGATACAGATTAAAGGTACCAGGAAGGTGTACGTACCATAGCATAGATAGAGGATACAGATTAAAGCTAAGAGGAAGGTGTACATACCATAGCATAGATAGAGGATACAGATTAAAGCTAAGAGGAAGGTGTACGTACCATAGCATAGATAGAGTATACAGATTAAAGGTATCAGGAAGGTGTACGTACCATAGCATAGATAGAGGATACAGATTAAAGCTAAGAGGAAGGTGTACGTACCATAGCATAGATAGAGGATATGGATTAAAGCTAAAAGGAAGGTGTACGTACCATAGCATAGATAGAGGATACAGATTAAAGGTACCAGGAAGGTGCCCATACCATAGCATAGATAGAGGATACAGATTAAAGCTAAGAGGAAGGTGTACGTACCATAGCATAGATAGAGGATACAAATTAAAGGTACCAGGAAGGTGCCCATAGCATAGATCGAGGATACAGATTAAAGCTAAGAGGAAGGTGTACGTACCATAGCATAGATAGAGGATACAGATTAAAGCTAAGAGGAAGGTGTACATACCATAGCATAGATAGAGGATACAGATTAAAGCTAAGAGGAAGGTGTACGTACCCTAGCATAGATAGAGGATACAAATTAAAGCTACCGGGAAGGTGCACGTACCATAGCATAGATAGAGGATACAGATTAAAGGTACCAGGAAGGTGCCCGTACCATAGAATAGATAGAGGATACAGATTAAAGGTACCGGGAAGGTGCCCGTACCATAGCATAGATAGAGGATACAGATTAAAGGTACCAGGAAGGTGCCCATACCATAGCATAGATAGAGGATACAGATTAAAGGTACCAGGAAGGTGCCCGTACCATAGAATAGATAGAGGATACAGATTAAAGGTACCAGGAAGGTGTACGTACCATAGCATAGATAGAGGATACAGATTAAAGCTAAGAGGAAGGTGTACGTACCATAGCATAGATAGAGGATACAGATTAAAGGTACCAGGAAGGTGCCCATACCATATCATAGATAGAGGATACAGATTAAAGCTAAGAGGAAGGTGTACGTACCATAGCATAGATAGAGGATACAGATTAAGAATAAGAGGAAGGTGTACGTAGCATAGCATAGATAGAGGATACGGATTAAAGCTAAGAGGAAGGTGCACGTACCATAGCATAGATAGAGGATACAGATTAAAGGTACCAGGAAGTTGCACGTACCATAGCATAGATAGAGGATACAGATTAAAGGTACCAGGAAGGTGCCCGTACCATAGAATAGATAGAGGATACAGATTAAAGGTAGCAGGAAGGTGCCCGTACCATAGCATAGATAGAGAATGCAGATTAAAGCTACCAGGAAGGTGCCCGTACCATAGCATAGATAGAGGATACAGATTAAAGGTACCAGGAAGGTGCCCATACCATAGCATAGATAGAGGATGCAGATTAAAGGTACCAGGAAGGCGCCCATACTATAGCATAGATAGAGGATACAAATTAAAGCTAAGAGGAAGGTGTACGTACCATAGCATAGATAGAGGATACAAATTAAAGGTACCAGGAAGGTGCCCATACCATAGCATAGATAGAGGATACAGATTAAAGCTAAGAGGAAGGTGTACGTACCATAGCATAGATAGAGGATACAGATTAAAGCTAAGAGGAAGGTGTACGTACCATAGCATAGATAGAGGATACAGATTAAAGCTAAGAGGAAGGTGTACGTACCATAGCATAGATAGAGGATATGGATTAAAGCTAAGAGGAAGGTGTACGTACCATAGCATAGATAGAGGATACAGATTAAAGGTACCAGGAAGGTGCCCATACCATAGCATAGATAGAGGATACAGATTAAAGCTAAGAGGAAGGTGTACGTACCATAGCATAGATAGAGGATACAGATTAAAGGTACCAGGAAGGTGTACGTACCATAGCATAGATAGAGGATACAGATTAAAGCTAAGAGGAAGGTGTACGTACCATAGCATAGATAGAGGATACAGATTAAAGGTACCAGGAAGGTGTACGTACCATAGCATAGATAGAGGATACAGATTAAAGCTAAGAGGAAGGTGTACATACCATAGCATAGATAGAGGATACAGATTAAAGCTAAGAGGAAGGTGTACGTACCATAGCATAGATAGACGATACAGATTAAAGGTACCAGGAAGGTGCCCATACCATAGCATAGATAGAGGATACAGATTAAAGCTAAGAGGAAGGTGTACGTACCATAGCATAGATAGAGGATACAGATTAAAGGTACCAGGAAGGTGTACGTACCATAGCATAGATAGAGGATACAAATTAAAGCTACCGGGAAGGTGCACGTACCATAGCATAGATAGAGGATACAGATTAAAGGTACCAGGAAGGTGCCAGTACCATAGAATAGATAGAGGATACAGATTAAAGGTACCAGGAAGGTGCTCGTACCATAGAATAGATAGAGGATCCAGATTAAAGGTACCAGGAAGGTGCCCGTACCATGGCATAGATAGAGGATACAGATTAAAGCTAAGAGGAAGGTGTACGTACCATAGCATAGATAGAGGATATGGATTAAAGCTAAGAGGAAGGTGCACGTACCATAGCATAGATAGAGGATACAGATTAAAGGTACCAGGAAGGTGCCCGTACCATAGAATAGATAGAGGATACAGATTAAAGGTACCAGGAAGGTGTACGTACCATAGCATAGATAGAGGATACAGATTAAAGCTAAGAGGAAGGTGTACGTACCATAGCATAGATAGAGGATACAGATTAAAGGTACCAGGAAGGTGCCCATACCATAGCATAGATAGAGGATACAGATTAAAGCTAAGAGGAAGGTGTACGTACCATAGCATAGATAGAGGATATGGATTAAAGCTAAGAGGAAGGTGTACGTACCATAGCATAGATAGAGGATACAGATTAAAGGTACCAGGAAGGTGCCCATACCATAGCATAGATAGAGGATACAGATTAAAGCTAAGAGGAAGGTGTACGTACCATAGCATAGATAGAGGATACAGATTAAAAATAAGAGGAAGGTGTACGTAGCATAGCATAGATAGAGGATACAGATTAAAGCTAAGAGGAAGGTGCACGTACCATAGCATAGATAGAGGATACAGATTAAAGGTACCAGGAAGGTGCCCGTACCATAGAATAGATAGAGGATACAGATTAAAGGTACCGGGAAGGTGCCCGTACCATAGCATAGATAGAGTATACAGATTAAAGGTACCAGGAAGTTGCACGTACCATAGCATAGATAGAGGATACAGATTAAAGGTACCAGGAAGGTGCCCGTACCATAGAATAGATAGAGGATACAGATTAAAGGTAGCAGGAAGGTGCCCGTACCATAGCATAGATAGAGAATGCAGATTAAAGCTACCAGGAAGGTGCCCGTACCATAGCATAGATAGAGGATACAGATTAAAGGTACCAGGAAGGTGCCCATACCATAGCATAGATAGAGGATGCAGATTAAAGGTACCAGGAAGGCGCCCATACTATAGCATAGATAGAGGATACAGATTAAAGGTACCTGGAAGGTGCCCATACCATAGCATAGATAGAGGATACAGATTAAAGCTAAGAGGAAGGTGTACGTACCATAGCATAGATAGAGGTTACAAATTAAGGATACCAGGAAGGTGCCCATACCATAGCATAGATAGAGGATACAGATTAAAGGTAAGAGGAAGGTGTACGTACCATAGCATAGATAGAGGATACAGATTAAAGCTAAGAGGAAGGTGTACGTACCATAGCATAGATAGACGATACAGATTAAAGCTAAGAGGAAGGTGTACGTACCATAGCATAGATAGAGGATATGGATTAAAGCTAAGAGGAAGGTGTACGTACCATAGCATAGATAGAGGATACAGATTAAAGGTACCAGGAAGGTGCCCATACCATAGCATAGATAGAGGATACAGATTAAAGGTAACAGGAAGGTGCCCGTACCATAGAATAGATAGAGGATACAGATTAAAGGTACCAGGAAGGTGTACGTACCATAACATAGATAGAGGATACAGATTAAAGCTAAAAGGAAGGTGTACGTACCATAGCATAGATAGAGGATACAGATTAAAGGTACCAGGAAGGTGCCCATACCATAGCATAGATAGAGGATACAGATTAAAGCTAAGAGGAAGGTGTACGTACCATAGCATAGATAGAGGATACAGATTAAAAATAAGAGGAAGGTGTACGTAGCATAGCATAGATAGAGGATACAGATTAAAGATAAGAGGAAGGTGTACGTACCATAGCATAGATAGAGGATACAAATTAAAGCTACCGGGAAGGTGCACGTACCATATCATAGATAGAGGATACAGATTAAAGGTACCAGGAAGGTGCCCGTACCATAGAATAGATAGAGGATACAGATTAAAGGTACCAGGAAGGTGCTCGTACCATACAATAGATAGAGGATCCAGATTAAAGGTACCAGGAAGGTGCCTGTACCATAGCATAGATAGAGGATACAGATTAAAGCTAAGAGGAAGGTGTACATACCATAGCATAGATAGAGGATACAGATTAAAGCTAAGAGGAAGGTGTACGTACCATAGCATAGATAGAGGATACAGATTAAAGGTACCAGGAAGGTGTACATACCATAGCATAGATAGAGGATACAGATTAAAGCTAAGAGGAAGGTGTACGTACCATAGCATAGATAGAGGATACAGATTAAAGGTACCAGGAAGGTGCCCATACCATAGCATAGATAGAGGATACAGATTAAAGCTAAGAGGAAGGTGTACGTACCATAGCATAGATAGAGGATACAGATTAAAGCTAAGAGGAAGGTGTACGTACCATAGCATAGATAGAGGATACAGATTAAAGCTAAGAGGAAGGTGTACGTACCATAGCATAGATAGAGGATATGGATTAAAGCTAAGAGGAAGGTGTACGTACCATAGCATAGATAGAGGATACAGATTAAAGGTACCAGGAAGGTGCCCATACCATAGCATAGATAGAGGATACAGATTAAAGCTAAGAGGAAGGTGTACGTACCATAGCATAGATAGAGGATACAGATTAAAGGTACCAGGAAGGTGTACGTACCATAGCATAGATAGAGGATACAGATTAAAGCTAAGAGGAAGGTGTACGTACCATAGCATAGATAGAGGATACAGATTAAAGGTACCAGGAAGGTGTACGTACCATAGCATAGATAGAGGATACAGATTAAAGCTAAGAGGAAGGTGTACATACCATAGCATAGATAGAGGATACAGATTAAAGCTAAGAGGAAGGTGTACGTACCATAGCATAGATAGACGATACAGATTAAAGGTACCAGGAAGGTGCCCATACCATAGCATAGATAGAGGATACAGATTAAAGCTAAGAGGAAGGTGTACGTACCATAGCATAGATAGAGGATACAGATTAAAGGTACCAGGAAGGTGTACGTACCATAGCATAGATAGAGGATACAAATTAAAGCTACCGGGAAGGTGCACGTACCATAGCATAGATAGAGGATACAGATTAAAGGTACCAGGAAGGTGCCAGTACCATAGAATAGATAGAGGATACAGATTAAAGGTACCAGGAAGGTGCTCGTACCATAGAATAGATAGAGGATCCAGATTAAAGGTACCAGGAAGGTGCCCGTACCATGGCATAGATAGAGGATACAGATTAAAGCTAAGAGGAAGGTGTACGTACCATAGCATAGATAGAGGATATGGATTAAAGCTAAGAGGAAGGTGCACGTACCATAGCATAGATAGAGGATACAGATTAAAGGTACCAGGAAGGTGCCCGTACCATAGAATAGATAGAGGATACAGATTAAAGGTACCAGGAAGGTGTACGTACCATAGCATAGATAGAGGATACAGATTAAAGCTAAGAGGAAGGTGTACGTACCATAGCATAGATAGAGGATACAGATTAAAGGTACCAGGAAGGTGCCCATACCATAGCATAGATAGAGGATACAGATTAAAGCTAAGAGGAAGGTGTACGTACCATAGCATAGATAGAGGATATGGATTAAAGCTAAGAGGAAGGTGTACGTACCATAGCATAGATAGAGGATACAGATTAAAGGTACCAGGAAGGTGCCCATACCATAGCATAGATAGAGGATACAGATTAAAGCTAAGAGGAAGGTGTACGTACCATAGCATAGATAGAGGATACAGATTAAAAATAAGAGGAAGGTGTACGTAGCATAGCATAGATAGAGGATACAGATTAAAGCTAAGAGGAAGGTGCACGTACCATAGCATAGATAGAGGATACAGATTAAAGGTACCAGGAAGGTGCCCGTACCATAGAATAGATAGAGGATACAGATTAAAGGTACCGGGAAGGTGCCCGTACCATAGCATAGATAGAGTATACAGATTAAAGGTACCAGGAAGTTGCACGTACCATAGCATAGATAGAGGATACAGATTAAAGGTACCAGGAAGGTGCCCGTACCATAGAATAGATAGAGGATACAGATTAAAGGTAGCAGGAAGGTGCCCGTACCATAGCATAGATAGAGAATGCAGATTAAAGCTACCAGGAAGGTGCCCGTACCATAGCATAGATAGAGGATACAGATTAAAGGTACCAGGAAGGTGCCCATACCATAGCATAGATAGAGGATGCAGATTAAAGGTACCAGGAAGGCGCCCATACTATAGCATAGATAGAGGATACAGATTAAAGGTACCTGGAAGGTGCCCATACCATAGCATAGATAGAGGATACAGATTAAAGCTAAGAGGAAGGTGTACGTACCATAGCATAGATAGAGGTTACAAATTAAGGATACCAGGAAGGTGCCCATACCATAGCATAGATAGAGGATACAGATTAAAGGTAAGAGGAAGGTGTACGTACCATAGCATAGATAGAGGATACAGATTAAAGCTAAGAGGAAGGTGTACGTACCATAGCATAGATAGACGATACAGATTAAAGCTAAGAGGAAGGTGTACGTACCATAGCATAGATAGAGGATATGGATTAAAGCTAAGAGGAAGGTGTACGTACCATAGCATAGATAGAGGATACAGATTAAAGGTACCAGGAAGGTGCCCATACCATAGCATAGATAGAGGATACAGATTAAAGGTAACAGGAAGGTGCCCGTACCATAGAATAGATAGAGGATACAGATTAAAGGTACCAGGAAGGTGTACGTACCATAACATAGATAGAGGATACAGATTAAAGCTAAAAGGAAGGTGTACGTACCATAGCATAGATAGAGGATACAGATTAAAGGTACCAGGAAGGTGCCCATACCATAGCATAGATAGAGGATACAGATTAAAGCTAAGAGGAAGGTGTACGTACCATAGCATAGATAGAGGATACAGATTAAAAATAAGAGGAAGGTGTACGTAGCATAGCATAGATAGAGGATACAGATTAAAGATAAGAGGAAGGTGTACGTACCATAGCATAGATAGAGGATACAAATTAAAGCTACCGGGAAGGTGCACGTACCATATCATAGATAGAGGATACAGATTAAAGGTACCAGGAAGGTGCCCGTACCATAGAATAGATAGAGGATACAGATTAAAGGTACCAGGAAGGTGCTCGTACCATACAATAGATAGAGGATCCAGATTAAAGGTACCAGGAAGGTGCCTGTACCATAGCATAGATAGAGGATACAGATTAAAGCTAAGAGGAAGGTGTACATACCATAGCATAGATAGAGGATACAGATTAAAGCTAAGAGGAAGGTGTACGTACCATAGCATAGATAGAGGATACAGATTAAAGGTACCAGGAAGGTGTACATACCATAGCATAGATAGAGGATACAGATTAAAGCTAAGAGGAAGGTGTACGTACCATAGCATAGATAGAGGATACAGATTAAAGGTACCAGGAAGGTGCCCATACCATAGCATAGATAGAGGATACAGATTAAAGCTAAGAGGAAGGTGTACGTACCATAGCATAGATAGAGGATACAGATTAAAGGTACCAGGAAGGTGTACGTACCATAGCATAGATAGAGGATACAGATTAAAGCTAAAAGGAAGGTGTACGTACCATAGCATAGATAGAGGATATGGATTAAAGCTAAGAGGAAGGTGTACGTACCATAGCATAAATAGAGGATACAGATTAAAGGTACCAGGAAGGTGCCCATACCATTGCATAGATAGAGGATACAGATTAAAGCTAAGAGGAAGGTGTACGTACCATAGCATAGATAGAGGATACAAAGTAAAGGTACCAGGAAGGTGCCCGTACCATTGCAAAGATAGAGGATAAAGATTAAAGCTAAGAGGAAGGTGTACGTACCATAGCATAGATAGAGGATACAGATTAAAGCTAAGAGGAAGGTGTAGGTACCATAGCATAGATAGAGGATACAGATTAAAGCTAAGAGGAAGGTGTACGTACCATAGCATAGATAGAGGATATGGATTAAAGCTAAGAGTAAGGTGTACGTACCATAGCATAGATAGAGGATACAGATTAAAGGTACCAGGAAGGTGCCCATACCATAGCATAGATAGAGGATACAGATTAAAGGTACCAGGAAGGTGCCCGTACCATAGAATAGATAGAGGATACAGATTAAAGGTACCAGGAAGGTGTACGTACCATAGCATAGATAGAGGATACAGATTAAAGCTAAGAGGAAGGTGTACGTACCATAGCATAGATAGAGGATACAGATTAAAGGTACCAGGAAGGTGCCCATACCATAGCATAGATAGAGGATACAGATTAAAGCTAAGAGGAAGGCGTACGTACCATAGCATAGATAGAGGATATGGATTAAAGCTAAGAGGAAGGTGTACGTACCATAGCATAGATAGAGGATACAGATTAAAGGTACCAGGAAGGTGCCCATACCATAGCATAGATAGAGGATACAGATTAAAGCTAAGAGGAAGGTGTACGTACCATAGCATAGATAGAGGATACAGATTAAAAATAAGAGGAAGGTGTACGTAGCATAGCATAGATAGAGGATACAGATTAAAGCTAAGAGGAAGGTGTATGTACCATAGCATAGATAGAGGATACAAATTAAAGCTACCGGGAAGGTGCACGTACCATAGCATAGATAGAGGATACAGATTAAAGGTAACAGGAAGGTGCCCGTACCATAGAATAGATAGAGGATACAGATTAAAGGTACCAGGAAGGTGCTCGTACCATAGTATAGATAGAGGATCCAGATTAAAGGTACCAGGAAGGTGCCCGTACCATAGCATAGATAGAGGATACAGATTAAAGCTAAGAGGAAGGTGTACGTACCATAGCATAGATAGAGGATATGGATTAAAACTAAGAGGAAGGTGTACGTACCATAGCATAGATAAAGGATACAGATTAAAGGTACCAGGAAGGTGCCCATACCATAGCATAGATAGAGGATACAGATTAAAGGTACCAGGAAGGTGCCCGTACCATAGAATAGATAGAGGATACAGATTAAAGGTACCAGGAAGGTGTAGGTACCATAGCATAGATAGAGGATACAGATTAAAGCTAAGAGGAAGGTGTACGTACCATAGCATAGATAGAGGATACAGATTAAAGGTACCAGGAAGGTGCCCATACCATAGCATAGATAGAGGATACAGATTAAAGCTAAGAGGAAGGTGTACATACCATAGCAAAGATAGAGGATACAGATTAAAGCTAAGAGGAAGGTGTACGTAATATAGCATAGATAGAGGATACAGATTAAAGGTACCAGGAAGGTGTACATACCATAGCATAGATAGAGGATACAGATTAAAGCTAAGAGGAAGGTGTACGTACCATAGCATAGATAGAGGATACAGATTAAAGGTACCAGGAAGGTGCCCATACCATAGCATAGATAGAGGATACAGATTAAAGCTAAGAGGAAGGTGTACGTACCATAGCATAGATAGAGGATACAGATTAAAGCTAAGAGGAAGGTGTACGTACCATAGCATAGATAGAGGGTATGGATTAAAGCTAAGAGGAAGGTGTACGTACCATAGCATAGATAGAGGATACAGATTAAAGGTACCAGGAAGGTGCCCATACCATAGCATAGATAGAGGATACAGATTAAAGCTAAGAGGAAGGTGTACGTACCATAGCATAGATAGAGGATACAGATTAAGAATAAGAGGAAGGTGTACGTAGCATAGCATAGATAGAGGATACAGATTAAAGCTAAGAGGAAGGTGCACGTACCATAGCATAGATAGAGGATACAGATTAAAGGTACCAGGAAGGTGCCCGTACCATAGAATAGATAGAGGATACAGATTAAAGGTACCGGGAAGGTGCCCGTACCATAGCATAGATAGAGGATACAGATTAAAGGTACCAGGAAATTGCACGTACCATAGCATAGATAGAGGATACAGATTAAAGGTACCAGGAAGGTGCCCGTACCATAGAATAGATAGAGGATACAGATTAAAGGTAGCAGGAAGGTGCCCGTACCATAGCATAGATAGAGAATGCAGATTAAAGCTACCAGGAAGGTGCCCGTACCATAGCATAGATAGAGGATACAGATTAAAGGTACCAGGAAGGTGCCCATACCATAGCATAGATAGAGGATGCAGATTAAAGGTACCAGGAAGGCGCCCATACTATAGCATAGATAGAGGATACAAATTAAAGCTAAGAGGAAGGTGTACGTACCATAGCATAGATAGAGGATACAAATTAAAGGTACCGGGAAGGTGCCCATACCATAGCATAGATAGAGGATACAGATTAAAGCTAAGAGGAAGGTGTACGTACCATAGCATAGATAGAGGATACAGATTAAAGCTAAGAGGAAGGTGTACGTACCATAGCATAGATAGAGGATACAGATTAAAGCTAAGAGGAAGGTGTACGTACCATAGCATAGATAGAGGATATGGATTAAAGCTAAGAGGAAGGTGTACGTACCATAGCATAGATAGAGGATACAGATTAAAGGTACCAGGAAGGTGCCCATACCATAGCATAGATAGAGGATACAGATTAAAGCTAAGAGGAAGGTGTACGTACCATAGCATAGATAGAGGATACAGATTAAAGGTACCAGGAAGGTGTACGTACCATAGCATAGATAGAGGATACAGATTAAAGCTAAGAGGAAGGTGTACGTACCATAGCATAGATAGAGGATACAGATTAAAGGTAACAGGAAGGTGTACGTACCATAGCATAGATAGAGGATACAGATTAAAGCTAAGAGGAAGGTGTACATACCATAGCATAGATAGAGGATACAGATTAAAGCTAAGAGGAAGGTGTACGTACCATAGCATAGATAGACGATACAGATTAAAGGTACCAGGAAGGTGCCCATACCATAGCATAGATAGAGGATACAGATTAAAGCTAAGAGGAAGGTGTACGTACCATAGCATAGATAGAGGATACAGATTAAAGGTACCAGGAAGGTGTACGTACCATAGCATAGATAGAGGATACAAATTAAAGCTACCGGGAAGGTGCACGTACCATAGCATAGATAGAGGATACAGATTAAAGGTACCAGGAAGGTGCCCGTACCATAGAATAGATAGAGGATACAGATTAAAGGTACCAGGAAGGTGCTCGTACCATAGAATAAATAGAGGATCCAGATTAAAGGTACCAGGAAGGTGCCCGTACCATAGCATAGATAGAGGATACAGATTAAAGCTAAGAGGAAGGTGTACGTACCATAGCATAGATAGAGGATATGGATTAAAGCTAAGAGGAAGGTGCACGTACCATAGCATAGATAGAGGATACAGATTAAAGGTACCAGGAAGGTGCCCGTACCATAGAATAGATAGAGGATACAGATTAAAGGTACCAGGAAGGTGTACGTACCATAGCATAGATAGAGGATACAGATTAAAGCTAAGAGGAAGGTGTACGTACCAAAGCATAGATAGAGGATACAGATTAAAGGTACCAGGAAGGTGCCCATACCATAGCATAGATAGAGGATACAGATAAAAGCTAAGAGGAAGGTGTACATACCATAGCATAGATAGAGGATACAGATTAAAGCTAAGAGGAAGGTGTACGTACCATAGCATAGATAGAGGATACAGATTAAAGGTACCAGGAAGGTGTACGTACCACAGCATAGATAGAGGATACAGATTAAAGCTAAGAGGAAGGTGTACATACCATAGCATAGATAGAGGATACAGATTAAAGCTAAGAGGAAGGTGTACGTACCATAGCATAGATAGAGGATACAGATTAAAGGTACCAGGAAGGTGCCCATACCATAGCATAGATAGAGGATACAGATTAAAGCTAAGAGGAAGGTGTACGTACCATAGCATAGATAGAGGATACAGATTAAAGGTACCAGGAAGGTGTACGTACCATAGCATAGATAGAGGATACAGATTAAAGCTAAGAGGAAGGTGTACGTACCATAGCATAGATAGAGGATATGGATTAAAGCTAAGAGGAAGGTGCACGTACCATAGCATAGATAGAGGATACAGATTAAAGGTACCAGGAAGGTGCCCGTACCATAGAATAGATAGAGGATACAGATTAAAGGTACCAGGAAGGTGTACGTACCATAGCATAGATAGAGGATACAGATTAAAGCTAAGAGGAAGGTGTACGTACCAAAGCATAGATAGAGGATACAGTACAGATTAAAGGTACCAGGAAGGTGCCCATACCATAGCATAGATAGAGGATACAGATAAAAGCTAAGAGGAAGGTGTACATACCATAGCATAGATAGAGGATACAGATTAAAGCTAAGAGGAAGGTGTACGTACCATAGCATAGATAGAGGATACAGATTAAAGGTACCAGGAAGGTGTACGTACCACAGCATAGATAGAGGATACAGATTAAAGCTAAGAGGAAGGTGTACATACCATAGCATAGATAGAGGATACAGATTAAAGCTAAGAGGAAGGTGTACGTACCATAGCATAGATAGAGGATACAGATTAAAGGTACCAGGAAGGTGCCCATACCATAGCATAGATAGAGGATACAGATTAAAGCTAAGAGGAAGGTGTACGTACCATAGCATAGATAGAGGATACAGATTAAAGGTACCAGGAAGGTGTACGTACCATAGCATAGATAGAGGATACAGATTAAAGCTAAGAGGAAGGTGTACGTACCATAGCATAGATAGAGGATATGGATTAAAGCTAAGAGGAAGGTGTACGTACCATAGCATAAATAGAGGATACAGATTAAAGGTACCAGGAAGGTGCCCATACCATTGCATAGATAGAGGATACAGATTAAAGCTAAGAGGAAGGTGTACGTACCATAGCATAGATAGAGGATACAGCTTAAAGGTACCAGGAAGGTGCCCGTACCATAGAATAGATAGAGGATACAGATTAAAGGTACCAGGAAGGTGTACGTACCATAGCATAGATAGAGGATACAGATCAAAGCTAAGAGGAAGGTGTACGTACCATAGCATAGATAGAGGATACAGATTAAAGGTACCAGGAAGGTGCCCATACCATAGCATAGATAGAGGATACAGATTAAAGCTAAGAGGAAGGTGTACGTACCATAGCATAGATAGAGGATATGGATTAAAGCTAAGAGGAAGGTGTATGTACCATAGCATAGATAGAGGATACAGATTAAAGGTACCAGGAAGGTGCCCATACCATAGCATAGATAGAGGATACAGATTAAAGCTAAGAGGAATTTGTACGTACCATAGCATAGATAGAGGATACAGATTAAAAATAAGAGGAAGGTGTACGTAGCATAGCATAGATAGAGGATACAGATTAAAGCTAAGAGGAAGGTGTACGTACCATAGCATTGATAGAGGATACAAATTAAAGCTACCGGGAAGGTGCACGTACCATATCATAGATAGAGGATACAGATTAAAGGTACCAGGAAGGTGCCCGTACCATAGAATAGATAGAGGATACAGATTAAAGGTACCAGGAAGGTGCTCGTACCATACAATAGATAGAGGATCCAGATTAAAGGTACCAGGAAGGTGCCCGTACCATAGCATAGATAGAGGATACAGATTAAAGCTAAGAGGAAGGTGTACGTACCGTAGCATAGATAGAGGATATGGATTAAAGCTAAGAGGAAGGAGTACGTACCATAGCATAGATAGAGGATACAGATTAAAGGTACCAGGAAGGTGCCCATACCATAGCATAGATAGAGGATACAGATTAAAGGTACCAGGAAGGTGCCCGTACCATAGAATAGATAGAGGATACAGATTAAAGGTACCAGGAAGGTGTACGTACCATAGCATAGATAGAGGATACAGATTAAAGCTAAGAGGAAGGTGTACGTACCATAGCATAGATAGAGGATATAGATTAAAGCTAAGAGGAAGGTGTACGTACCATAGCATAGATAAAGGATACAGATTAAAGCTAAGAGGAAGGTGCACGTACCATAGCATAGATAGAGGATACAGATTAAAGGTACCGGGAAGGTGCCCATACCATAGCATAGATAGAGGATACAGATTAAAGCTAAGAGGAAGGTGTACGTACCATAGCATAGATAGAGGATATGGATTAAAGCTAAGAGGAAGGTGTACGTACCATAGCATAGATAGAGGATACAGATTAAAGGTACCAGGAAGGTGCCCATACCATAGCATAGATAGAGGATACAGATTAAAGCTAAGAGGAAGGTGTACGTACCATAGCATAGATAGAGGATACAGATTAAAGCTAAGAGGAAGGTGTACGTACCATAGCATAGATAGAGGATACAGATTAAAGCTAAGAGGAAGGTGTACGTACCATAGCATAGATAGAGGATACAGATTAAAGCTAAGAGGAAGGTGTACGTACCATAGCATAGATAGAGGATACAGATTAAAGCTAAGAGGAAGGTGTACGTACCATAGCATAGATAGAGGATATGGATTAAAGCTAAGACTAAGGTGTACGTACCATAGCATAGATAGAGGATACAGATTAAAGGTACCAGGAAGGTGCCCATACCATAGCATAGATAGAGGATACAGATTAAAGGTACCAGGAAGGTGCCCGTACCATAGAATAGATAGAGGATACAGATTAAAGGTACCAGGAAGGTGTACCTACCATAGCATAGATAGAGGATACAGATTAAAGCTAAGAGGAAGGTGTACGTACCATATCATAGATAGAGGATATGGATTAAAGCTAAAAGGAAGGTGCACGTACCATAGCATAGATAGAGGATGCAGATTAAAGGTACCAGGAAGGTGCCCGTACCATAGAATAGATAGAGGATACAGATTAAAGCTAAGAGGAAGGTGTACGTACCATAGCATAGATAGAGGATACAGATTAAAGCTAAGAGGAAGGTGTACGTACCATAGCATAGATAGAGGATACAGATTAAAGCTAAGAGGAAGGTGTACGTACCATAGCATAGATAGAGGATACAGATTAAAGCTAAGAGGAAGGTGTACCTACCATAGCATAGATAGAGGATATGGATTAAAGCTAAGAGTAAGGTGTACGTACCATAGCATAGATAGAGGATACAGATTAAAGGTACCAGGAAGGTGCCCATACCATAGCATAGATAGAGGATACAGATTAAAGGTACCAGGAAGGTGCCCGTACCATAGAATAGATAGAGGATACAGATTAAAGGTACCAGGAAGGTGTACCTACCATAGCATAGATAGAGGATACAGATTAAAGCTAAGAGGAAGGTGTACGTACCATATCATAGATAGAGGATATGGATTAAAGCTAAGATGAAGGTGCACGTACCATAGCATAGATAGAGGATGCAGATTAAAGGTACCAGGAAGGTGCCCGTACCATAGAATAGATAGAGGATACAGATTAAAGCTAAGAGGAAGGTGTACGTACCATAGCATAGATAGAGGATACAGATTAAAGGTAAGAGGAAGGTGTACGTACCATAGCATAGATAGAGAATATGGATTAAAGCTAAGAGGAAGGTGTACGTACCATAGCATAGATAGAGGATACAGATTAAAGGTACCAGGAAGGTGCCCATACCATAGCATAGATAGAGGATACAGATCAAAGGTACCAGGAAGGTGCCCGTACCATAGAATAGATAGAGGATACAGATTAAAGGTACCAGGAAGGTGCACATACCATAGCATAGATAGAGGATACAGATTAAAGCTAAGAGGAAGGTGCACGTACCATAGCATAGATAGAGGATACAGATTAAAGCTAAGAGGAAGGTGCACGTACCATATCATAGATAGAGGATACAGATTAAAGCTACCAGGAAGGCGCCCGTAACATAGCATAGATAGAGGATACAGATTAAAGGTAACAGGAAGGTGCACGTACCATAGCATAGATAGAGGATACAGATTAAAGGTACCAGGAAGGTGCCCGTACCATAGCATAGATAGAGGATACAGATTAAAGGTACCAGGAAGGTGCCCGTACCATAGCATAGATAGAGGATACAGATTAAAGGTACCAGGAAGGTGCCCGTACCATAGAATAGATAGAGGATACAGATTAAAGGTACCAGGAAGGTGCACGTACCATAGCATAGATAGAGGATACAGATTAAAGCTAAGAGGAAGGTGCACGTACCATAGCATAGATAGAGGATACAGATTAAAGCTAAGAGGAAGGTGCACGTACCATAGCATAGATAGAGGATACAGATTAAAGGTACCAGGAAGGTGCCCATACCATAGCATAGATAGAGGATACAGATTAAAGCTAAGAGGAAGGTGTACGTACCATAGCATAGATAGAGGATACAGATTAAAGCTAAGAGGAAGGTGTACGTACCATAGCATAGATAGAGGATATGGATTAAAGCTAAAATGAAGGTGTACGTACCATCACATAGATAGAGGATACAGATTAAAGGTACCAGGAAGGTGCCCATACCATAGCATAGATAGAGGATACAGATTAAAGCTAAGAGGAAGGTGTACGTACCATAGCATAGATAGAGGATATGGATTAAAGCTAAGAGGAAGGTGTACGTACCATAGCATAGATAGAGGATACAGATTAAAGGTACCAGGAAGGTGCCCATACCATAGCATAGATAGAGGATACAGATTAAAGCTAAGAGGAAGGTGTACGTACCATAGCATAGATAGAGGATACAGATTAAAGCTAAGAGGAAGGTGTACGTACCATAGCATAGATAGAGGATACAGATTAAAGCTAAGAGGAAGGTGTACGTACCATAGCATAGATAGAGGATACAGATTAAAGCTAAGAGGAAGGTGTACGTACCATAGCATAGATAGAGGATATGGATTAAAGCTAAAATGAAGGTGTACGTACCATCACATAGATAGAGGATACAGATTAAAGGTACCAGGAAGGTGCCCATACCATAGCATAGATAGAGGTTACAGATTAAAGCTAAGAGGAAGGTGTACGTACCATAGCATAGAGGATACAAATTAAAGCTACCAGGAAGGTGCCCATACCATAGCATCGATAGAGGATACAGATTAAAGCTAAGAGGAAGGTGTACATACCATAGCATAGATAGAGGTTACAGATTAAAGCTAGGAGGAAGGTGTACGTACCATAGCATAGATAGAGGATACAGATTAAAGCTAAGAGGAAGGTGTACGTACCATAGAATAGATAGAGGATACAAATTAAAGCTACCAGGAAGGTGCACGTACCATAGCATAGATAGAGGATACAGATTAAAGGTACCAGGAAGGTGCCCGTACCATAGAATAGATAGAGGATACAGATTAAAGGTAACAGGAAGGTGCCCGTACCATAGAATAGATAGAGGATACAGATTAAAGGTACCAGGAAGGCGTACGTACCATAACATAGATAGAGGATACAGATTAAAGCTAAGAGGAAGGTGTACGTACCATAGCATAGATAGAGGATACAGATTAAAGGTACCAGGAAGGTGCCCATACCATAGCATAGATAGAGGATACAGATTAAAGCTAAGAGGAAGGTGTACGTACCATAGCATAGATAGAGGATATGGATTAAAGCTAGGAGGAAGGTGTACATACCATAGCATAGATAGAGGATACAGATTAAAGGTACCAGGAAGGTGCCCATACCATAGCATAGATAGAGGATACAGATTAAAAATAAGAGGAAGGTGTACGTAGCATAGCATAGATAGAGGATACAGATTAAAGCTAAGAGGAAGGTGTACGTACCATAGCATAGATAGAGGATACAAATTAAAGGTACCAGGAAGGTGCCCGTACCATAGAATAGATAGAGGATACAGATTAAAGGTACCAGGAAGGTGCACGTACCATAGCATAGATAGAGGATACAGATTAAAGCTAAGAGGAAGGTGCACGTACCATAGCATAGATAGAGGATACAGATTAAAGCTAAGAGGAAGGTGCACGTACCATAGCATAGATAGAGGATACAGATTAAAGGTACCGGGAAGGTGCCCATACCATAGCATAGATAGAGGATACAGATTAAAGCTAAGAGGAAGGTGTACGTACCATAGCATAGATAGAGGATATGGATTAAAGCTAAGAGGAAGGTGTACGTACCATAGCATAGATAGAGGATACAGATTAAAGGTACCAGGAAGGTGCCCATACCATAGCATAGATAGAGGATACAGATTAAAGCTAAGAGGAAGGTGTACGTACCATAGCATAGATAGAGGATACAGATTAAAGCTAAGAGGAAGGTGTACGTACCATAGCATAGATAGAGGATATGGATTAAAGCTAAGATGAAGGTGTACGTACCATCACATAGATAGAGGATACAGATTAAAGGTACCAGGAAGGTGCCCATACCATAGCATAGATAGAGGTTACAGATTAAAGCTAAGAGGAAGGTGTACGTACCATAGCATAGAGGATACAAATTAAAGGTACCAGGAAGGTGCCCATACCATAGCATCGATAGAGGATACAGATTAAAGCTAAGAGGAAGGTGTACGTACCATAGCATAGATAGAGGTTACAGATTAGAGCTAGGAGGAAGGTGTACGTACCATAGCATAGATAGAGGATACAGATTAAAGCTAAGAGGAAGGTGTACGTACCATAGAATAGATAGAGGATACAAATTAAAGCTACCAGGAAGGTGCACGTACCATAGCATAGATAGAGGATACAGATTAAAGGTACCAGGAAGGTGCCCATACCATAGAATAGATAGAGGATACAGATTAAAGGTACCAGGAAGGTGCCCGTACCATCGAATAGATAGAGGATACAGATTAAAGGTACCAGGAAGGTGCCCGTACCATAGCATAGATAGAGGATACAGATTAAAGGTACCAGGAAGGTGCCCGTACCATAAAATAGATAGAGGATACAGATTAAAGGTACCAGGAAGTTGCACGTACCATAGCATAGATAGAGGATACAGATTAAATGTACCAGGAAGGTGCCCGTACCATAGAATAGATAGAGGATGCAGATTAAAGCTACCAGGAAGGTGCCCGTACCATAGCATAGATAGAGGATACAGATTAAAGGTACCAGGAATGTGCCCATACCATAGCATAGATAGAGGATGCAGATTAAAGGTACCAGGAAGGTGCCCGTATCATAGCATAGATAGAGGATACAGATTAAAGGTACCAGGAAGGCGCCCGTACCATAGCATAGATAGAGGATACAGATTAAAGCTAAGAGGAAGGTGTACGTACCATAGCATAGATAGAGGATACAGATTAAAGGTACCAGGAAGGTGCCCATACCATAGCATAGATAGAGGATACAGATTAAAGCTAAGAAGAAGGTGTACGTACCATAGCATAGATAGAGGATACAGATTAAAGGTACCAGGAAGGTGCACGTACAATAGCATAGATAGAGGATACAGATTAAAGCTACCAGGAAGGCGCCTGTACCATAGCATAGATAGAGGATGAAGATTAATGCTACCAGGAATTTGCCTGTACCATAGCATAGATAGAGGATACAGATTAAAGGTACCAGGAAGGTGCACGTACTATAGCATAGATAGAGGATACAGATTAAAGGTACCAGGAAGGTGCCCGTACCATAGAATAGATAGAGGATACAGATTAAAGGTACCAGGAAGGCGCCCGTACCATAGCATAGATAGAGGATACAGATTAAAGCTAAGAGGAAGGTGTACGTACCATAGCATAGATAGAGGATACAGATTAAAGGTACCAGGAAGGTGCCCATACCATAGCATAGATAGAGGATACAGATTAAAGCTAAGAAGAAGGTGTACGTACCATAGCATAGATAGAGGATACAGATTAAAGGTACCAGGAAGGTGCACGTACAATAGCATAGATAGAGGATACAGATTAAAGCTACCAGGAAGGCGCCTGTACCATAGCATAGATAGAGGATGAAGATTAATGCTACCAGGAATTTGCCTGTACCATAGCATAGATAGAGGATACAGATTAAAGGTACCAGGAAGGTGCACGTACTATAGCATAGATAGAGGATACAGATTAAAGCTACCAGGAAGGCGCCTGTACCATAGCATAGATAGAGGATGAAGATTAATGCTACCAGGAATTTGCCTGTACCATAGCATAGATAGAGGATACAGATTAAAGGTACCAGGAAGGTGCACGTACTATAGCATAGATAGAGGATACAGATTAAAGGTACCAGGAAGGTGCCTGTACCATAGAATAGATAGAGGATACAGATTAAAGGTACCAGGAAGGCGCCCGTACCATAGCATAGATAGAGGATACAGATTAAAGCTACCAGGAAGGCGCCCGTACCATAGCATAGATAGAGGATACAGATTAAAGGTACCAGGAAGGCGCCCGTACCATAGCATAGATAGAGGATACAGATTAAAGGTACCAGGAAGGCGCCCGTACCATAGCATAGGTAGAGGATACAGATTAAAGCTACCAGGAAGGCGCCCGTACCATAGCATAGATAGAGGATACAGATTAAAGGTACCAGGAAGGTGCCCATACCATAGCATAGATAGAGGATACAGATTAAAGGTACCAGGAAGGTGCACATACCATAGCATAGATAGAGGATACAGATTAAAGGTACCAGGAAGGTGCCCGTACCATAGCATAGATAGAGGATACAGATTAAAGCTACCAGGAAGGCGCCCATACCATAGCATAGATAGAGGATACAGATTAAAGGTACCAGGAAGGCGCCCGTACCATAGCATAGATAGAGGATGCAGATTAATGCTACCAGGAAGGCGCCCGTACCATAGCAGAGATGGAGGATGAGGAATAAAGCTATGAGGAAGGCGCCCATACCATAGCATAGATAGAGGATACAGATTAAAGCTACCAGGAAGGCACCCGTACCATAGCATAGATAGAGAATGCGGATTAAAGCTACCAGGAAGGTGCCCGTACCATAGCATAGGTAGAGGATACAGATTAAAGCTACCAGGAAGGTGCCCGTACCATAGCATAGATTAATAAAGTTACTCACCGTAGTGAATACCTTAGTCCTAGTCCATAGTCCATACTTTTGGGACATTCCGTCCTTTGGGACGGGACCAGAGCACTTTTTGTAAAAAAGCATAAAATTGAAAAATGTTTCCTTTTTCTCTTTTTCCGCAGGGTACCGCACGTGGCTGTAACCCCGCTCTTCTTAGCTCCGCCCCCGCGCATCGCCCTTCAGTCCTTTTCTATCGCCAGGTTTGACACCATTTAAGCAATACTTGAGGATACTTATTAGAGGGGATGGCGGGCCGGCGTATGGAGGAAACAGGACTATGGACTAGGGTTAAGGTAGTCACTAGAGTGAGTAACATTATTATAATCCTAAATCCCATCCCCTTTCCTCTATACTTTTGGGTGATTACCAAGCACTCCTTACAGGATAACCGGTGGATGGAACTCATTTACTGAAAGGGGTTTTTAGGAACAGCTTGCCCGAACTGAGCATCAGCCCTGGAGCTCAGGTCTAAGCAGTAATGCTTCACAAAAGCTGATAGGGAAGCCCACGTGGCTGCCTTGGCAATGGTTTACCAGGGAACATATTTTTGGAAGGCAATGGCAGCTGCCTTGCCCCGCACAAGATAGGCATGAATTGCCTTTGGAGGCTGAAGGCCCTGAACGGACTACGCTTCAGAGATACAGGAAGCAATCCATCGGGAGATAGTTGCTTTCGAAGCTGGCTTTCCTTTTGGGTCTCCGAAGGTCACGAAGAGCTGGGAAGAGCTCAGAAGATTAGATGTTCTGTCCAAATAAAATTTAAGAACCGGTTATTGGAAGAAAACTGGTAAGGAAATAGACTGGTTCAGATAAAAATCAGATACCACCTTTGTAAGGAAAGCGGGATTTGTCCGGAGGACAACCTTATCCTTGTGAAAGGTGAGGACTGGATGTTCTACCGACAAGGCCTGAAGCTCGCTTACATGCCTTGCCGGAGTTACCGCAATCAGAAAGGCCATTTTCCATGAAAGGAATTTCAAGTCTGCCGAAGCCATGGGTTTGAAGGGTTTATGACATAAAGCAGAAAGGACCACATTCAGCTCCCACTTAGGATGCGGGCTGCGCACAGGTGGATACAGATGCAACAGACCTGAAATGTGCCTATTAATGACAGGGTTTGTCAAAGAAAAATAGCAAGGTAGGCGACAATAGCCGACAAATAAGTCCTACAAGACAAAACATGCATGCCTGATGAGAAATTAAAGACAGCACCGTGTTGATAGCAGCTTCTCTGGGGTCCAGCTTTTTTGCTAAACACCAGTGACAGAAACAGAGCCATTTGCTCCTATACTGAGACCTGGTCGAAGGTTTTCTAGCTGCTTGGATAATACGCATATTATCTGCTGACAAATTGAAAATCTAAAGATTTGAACTCAGGCACCAGGCCGCCAAGCTGAATGATTGTGGGGAGGGGTGCCACGTCTGATCGTGGTATCCCTCCGCTGATTCCCAAGCAGGTCAGGAATCAGCGGAAGCCTGATCGGTGAGCAGACTGGCAGATGCTGAAGCTCCGGAAACCAGAATCTGGCTGGCCACCACGGGGCTATGAAAAGGAGAGTGCAATTCAACGTGTTCTGGAGCTTGCATAGCGTCCGGTGAATCAGAGGAAGAGGCGGGAATGCGTAGGCCCTCATATTGTGCAACAGAATCTCGAGAGCATCCCCCAAGGAAGAAGCTCCGAGCCCGTTCCTGGAAGCATAAAGAGGAAGTTTCCTGTTCAATGACGTCACAAAGAGGTCCTCTTCTGGAGTGCCCAAATGGCGAAAAATTTCGGAGAGGATCTCCGTGTTCAGCTCCCACTGGTAGCTGATACCGCTCGCCGGCTGAGAGAGTCTGCCATTACATTCAGCTGGCCCGGAATGTGTACCGCCAACAGCCAAACACTGTGCTGAATGGCCCATTCCCAAATCTGAATGGCTAGATCTTCAAGGGGAGGTGACCTCGTACCCCCCTGCTGGTTGACGTAAAACATAGATACTGCATTGTCCGTGTGGATGCGGACCACCTTGTTCACAATACTTGGCTTTAAAGATTTGAGCGCCAGGAAAATAGCCAGATGTTCCAGATAATTTATGTGACATTGTCTGTCCTGCGGCGACCAAAGGTCGAAAACCTGAATATGATCCATTGTCATATCCCACCTGATAAGGGAGGAGTCCGTCGTAATGGTCACCTGAGATGAGGGCTCCGGAAAGGGCGCGCCAACCAACAGATTGCTGGAAGAAGACCACCAAAGGAGATCTGTCATCATGTAGGGTGGAATCGGGATCATTTTGGTGTCCGGGTCCACCGCCTGCAGCCAGGAGCTCCGAAGAGCCAACTGCGCAAGTCGCATCTGGAGACGTGCCAGGGGAAGAGCAAGCACGCACAAGGCTATGAGGCCCATAAGCCTCTGGAACCACCAGGCAGACATGTTCTCCGACTTAATGAAGACTTGACACGTGGTTAACAGATCCGCCATCCTGACCACCATCAAGTACACCCTGCAGTCGATTGTGTTCCAACAGAAACCCAGGAATATCAGGTCCTGAGAGATCATCATGGAGGATTACCACCAATTCACCAAAAGCCCAAGACTGAACAGGAGCTGAAGGAGAGACTGAAGATTGCTCGAGGCTTTCACCGGACAGGGACTGCGCAGAAGCCAGTCGTCCAAATATGGATACACATGAACAACCTGTAGCCTTAAAAAAGCCGCAATGACAGACATCATCTTTGTGAAGACACGCGGCGCAGAGCTGAGACCAAAAGGGTGCACTTGAAACTGATAGTGCTCCTCTCCCAGGGACAACCGCAGATATTTCCGATGCAGGCTCCAAATCGCAGGCTCCAAATCGGGATGTGCATATATACGTCCTGCAGGTCCACAACGCTGAGCCAGTAGCCCTTCTGAAGAGAGGACTTTATTTGGCAGGGCGTAATCATCTTGAATTTCACTTGAGGAAGAGAAAGGTTAAACTGGGAAATGTCTAGAATAGTGCGCTGGCCAGCCTGGTTGGGTTTTGTCACCGTAAACAGACGAGAGTAGAAGCCCTCCCCTCGTTCCAAGAGGGGAACGGGTTCTATAGTCCTGAGATATAGAAGCTTCTGGACCTCGGCTCTGAAGGAGGGTGTCCCCGACTGCTGAAAGGGAGGATTGAAGGATGGGGTAGAGGGAGGGGTAAGCGGAAGCCCGCCCGAGCGATGTACAAAACCCACCGGTCGCCAGTGACAGTTTGCCACACCTCCAGATTAGACGAGATTCGTCCTCCCATTGGAGTCTCGTGCGAGCGCCAAAAAATATAATTTTGCAGACTTTTTTGGCAGAGAGACTACCTGTCCCGGAAGAAAAGGCTGACGACTGAGAGGAAAACCAGCCACATGGCTGCCTCCAGCAGGAGATACCAGGCGTAGGATCAGTCCTGCGTGACCTGCGATTTTGGAACCCTCTAAAGCCTAAAGAGGATCGAGTCAGGGACCCAGATCTCTGACCTTTGACTGGGGCCTTCACGAGCAGCGACAGAAACTTGTCAGTTTGCGTGCTCGCCTTAGTCTTAGTGAGGTCGTCATCCGTTGAAGAATGAAATAACTCTTTGCCATCAAAAGGCAGGACCAGAACTTTATCTTGGCCTGCCTTCGAAAACTTTGTTGCAGGAAGCCAAGCCTGACGAGAGGTGTCCACCCCCAGCATGAGGCCATGAGCTGAGGTGTTAACATGATACGCAGCAGCCTCTAGCATATTCTGCGCCAATACTCCAGCGTCTGACAAGCCGCCTCTAAAGTCTTCTAACCTGTCGACAGGAATGAACTCCTAGAAGTCAGCCAAATCTCTCCACAGTTTCATATTCGCCGCCGCCAAGATGAGCTCTGCGTTGGCCTGATGCAATTGCAGCGCCGAATTGGCAAACATTTTCTTGCCCAAGGAATCAAGAAATCTGTCCTCCTTGGACAGAACTTGAGCCGCAGCTGTGGAAGTCGCAGTGGCCAGCTTAGATTGCAGAGTGGCGGCCACTACCACCGTCGAGGACAGGAGCGGGCATGATGCCAAGGCTACTTCATCAGAGGTGTGAAGCCTGTAACGGGCGTTAATTCTTTTATTTATGTGCAGCCCGGTGTGGGGTTTATTCCAAACCTTGCGAGCCTCGGCCAGGACGTCCCTCTGAAGGAACAGGCCGGTGCGCTCCTGTGGAGACAAGGTTAACGCCCCGGAAAGCACCCCTTCCTGCGGAGCTGGTGCCTTAGGCACTGGTATGTCAAGGAGTGACATCATGTCCAATACCCAGTCATGAAATGCTCGTACAGAGCAGGTCTGGTCCTCACTGTCCTGATCTGCCAAAGGGTCGTCTAGAGCATCCGGATCCCCCGACTGCGATGCGACAGGCGTCAGATTGACATCACGCTCTGCTGAAGACTTGTCCACCAGTGACAAGGGAGGCATAGGCGGAAGAGCCGGAGGAGGGCCGGGCGGTAGAGGAGGTGCTACCGCCGGGGCGACAGGCACCATGACAGGAACTGTCGGGGCAGGCAACAGAGTCTGAGGGCAGATTTCCCCTAAAGTACTCCCTCATGGGATCAGAGTTCATTAGACTATGAAATTCCCAAAAAAGGCATCCTCTGCCGAGGCTGTAGGCACCGGAGTGGGCAGAGGCCTCTCATGAGGAACATAACCCCACAAACGTAGAGAGGAGGGCTGCCAAGAGGGCCTGCCACCAACCGGGTCTACATAGTCAATGGGGCAGATGTAGGAGGAAGCGAGACCGAATGTGGTAGTGGCATCCGAGCAAGCCAGTCATAGGAAGGGCGAAATGGATTCACACTGTCGCGTGGATAAGGTTGTAAAAAGAAGGTTCCCAGCACCCACCGACGATAGCGTGGGTGTGAGGAAGGAATCCAAAATGGCCACCGTAGACCACACAGGAATGCCCGCCATTTTGTGAACATCTGAGGAGAACTGCGTCACATGTGTAGATGAGGCAGTTGACTCCACAGATTGGTCAGGGGACTTGACTGACATTTTAGCCTTGACACAAGGATCCTCGGCAGAGCCGGTACTATGGGGCCTTGGATGTTTACTGGACATCCTGTCCCTTGAATTAGCCTCCAAAGGAAGAACCTCAGCAATGCCGGTAACAGAGGAGTTAGGGTCGACGACCTCTCCCTGTGCCCCATCAACAGAACCGGTACCTCCGCGAGCGTGGGAAAGTTGAGGAATCCACCTCACAGACAAGACCTTTACAGGCCCCTCAGTTCTGTCGGTACACACCTTAGCCTCATTAAGAGAAACTTCGGAACAGAGTCCAGTCTTAATAGCTCCCTCCAGAGGGGCCTTGAACCATGGTTCGGTACAGAAAGCCTCAACAGAGGCCTCAGGGTGCACCCCGGTGTCTGTGTGGGAAGCTCCAGACAAGGAGACCTCGGAGCGAACTCTGGTACCCAATGCCTCAGCACGACTATGCTGGCTATTAGCACCTGATCTGTGAATCTCGGATCGTGATCTGGTATAGGCAGGACCATCGCGGAAACCCTCAGAGAAAACCCCGGTACACCTATTAGGCCTGCGAGGCACCTCAGGGATAACCCCGATTGCAGAGCTTTTGAAGCTCCTTCCGGACCTGAAGGAACCCGGGAAGGTGTCCCCAGGCCGGGGTGCCCCGAAAAGTAAAGAATTTACCGGGCGTCTCTTCTTTCTGTCAATGAAGAGTTGGAAATGCGATGGAGTAACCTTCTGGAATATTTCCTCCCACCTGCGAAGACAACGTTGAAGTGCCCGGACCGAAAGGGAGTCGCAGAAGAAACACGAGTCCCAACGGTGATCTGGTCCCAGACACTTCAAGCAGAGAGAACAAGTGGCAAATCTCAGATGTTCCAGCATAGACGGAGGACTACGCTACCACCGAACCGGAGCGGGAGAGAAGGACAACAGGAAAGAAAAAAGGTCGTCCCGGTAATGCTAGTGCATCCAGCCCCGACCGCGCGGATAAAAGGACTGAAGTGCGATGCACAAGGTGGAGCTCAGGAGGGCAGGGTTATGGCCGCGTGCGGTACCCCGCGTAAAAAGAGAAGAAGGACACATTTTTCAATTTGATGCTTTTTTACAAAAAAGTGCCCTTGTCCTGTCCCACAAGACGGAATGTCCCAAAAGTATGGAGGAAAGGGGATGGGACATAGGAGTAAGAGGATGCGGATTAAAGCTACCAGGGAGGCGCATGCACCATAGCATAGCTAGAGGATACAGATTAAAGCTACCAGGAAGGTGCCCGTACCATAGCATAGATAGAGGATGAGGATTAAAGCTACCAAGAAGGCACCCATACTATAGCATATATAAGAGGATACAGATTAAAACTACCAGGAACATACATTGAAATTGGAAGAAGCCTGTGCTCTTCAAATGCTCTTGCCATGAGTGAGCTACGAAACAACTGACTTGGCGGTGTGCAATACATGTATGGCAACTGTTAATACATGTGATGCACTGCTGCAGCCAGTTAAACCATGAGTGAGAGTTTTTTGAAAAGCTCTCACTCATGCTTTAACGGGATGTGCACTTGGAGCTAAATCACTCTTAAAGGAATAGTGCGCTCAAAAATGTTATTGTCCCGAGCCTTCGGGAATGTGGTTTTATGCAAACTGTGATCGATCGTAAAAACATTTCCTATACACCTTACCTTAGTTTTCCTCACCTTTACACATGTGAAATCAAGGAGCGGGGCACGGGCATCTTGAGCTGATCTTATCCGTTGCCGCATCGCCCTAAATTCAACTGCCCTCGCGGCACTAAATCATATCACCCGCCCCTGAAGCTGACATCACTAGACACGCACGGCCCATTTCATAATGCGAATGAATGCACGTCTCGTGTCAACGTTCTCTGTGCCCCAGCTAATGACATGTCTCCATGGAAATGGCAGGACGCGTCTTTCCTCAATCAGAATAAACAGACCACTTCTCATCAGAAAACATCGGAGTTGCTTTTTCAATCGTTCACAGTTTTTTTTGTATAGTATGTGACTCGTTTCTGGTGTGTTCAGCTATCTTCGTTGCTCAGAGCCCATGCAAACAAATACTTGTACTAGAATTACTATCGATTTTAATTTTGTCGTATAATGGCCCAAAAATACAGCCCTAGCAGTACGAGCTGGAGTATTCTGAGGTGGTATTTAGTTGATAGAAAAAATGCGGAAACGATGGGGCATCGGACGACAGTTGGGAAGAGGAATCACTGCATTCTGAGCCAGAGCCTAGTCGCATGGAAGACGTTTCCACCTGGTGTACCTGCAATCGGTGCAAGGTCATGCCCACCGAGGAGGAGAACTATTGCTGCAGGGAAAACTCTGGATGCTTGGCCTACATATTGGAAGAAGAGACACGTCTGCAATGCGTTACCGAGCTGCCTGACTTCAGGGCCGCTTGCCTCACAAGGTCCGTTTTGAGGATTATGATTGTCCTTATGCACAAACTTCGCTCAACAGTTCCCCTTCGTAATCCAAGTAACGAGTAAGTATACTCTAGATGTGATGTCACTCTGACCACTGAGGCCACTAACACTTCTTGTTTGTCTCCTTTATTGTCGTAACTTTGATCTATCACTGCTAAATGAATGTAGTCTGGCAATTCAATACATCTCACGCTTTGGGGAAATCATAGTGGTCACCTTGAGTGTCTTTCAATTTCAACTAAGAAAAAATATTTCTCTGTGCCCCAAACATTATGGATTGCATGGGTCTTCACTTTTGTAATGTGTCTACACTTTAAAGCCCAAGTTGATTGATCCATGAAGTAACATTTGTACTGGCAACTATGCCATAGGATACAGGGTGCATTTTCAACTAAGGTTTGTACACTTATAAGGTTCATTTAAATACAGTATGTATGTTTCTCTTCCACAGGTGGTACAGGCTGGTGGCCTATCGTTCGTTTACATGGTGGCTTCATGGGACGCTTGGATACCGCATTCGACGAGTAATAGCCGCCTGTGTCATTGGAGCCATTGCGCCAAATTTCCCAGTGACAGCGAACAGTACAGGGGATTTTCCGACACTGTGCTGCAACTCGAAGTATACAATTTGTAGTACATTTGTGCCATCAGCAACAAGTTAAATATAAATGATATTTTTTTAATAGTTGTTTCAATTTTTTAGTGAATCAAGTACACGCTAACTTGTCTATGAGTGACATGCAACAATGGTTGGTGCCCTTTTACTTTCACCTCATCTGCAACAATCCACCCCCCCTCCACTAAAGACGTCCAAGGTGCCAAACACCATGTACACTTCAAAGGTATTTTCCGCAAAGGGACCATTGTACACATGGCCTCCCCAGGCCCAGTGCCTCCAGGCTCCCCTGAAGCAGGCCCCGCAGGAAATAGTTCACACATTTACATACACACCCACTTTTCTAATCCTTTATAAACCCCATATTTATCCGGATAACATCTCTGAGCACTGGAAGGCAACTTTTCATCGTGCTACCTGTTCTCCTGCTACAAACGCCCCTGCTTGCTGAATCGAATTGTCTGTTAGTCAAGGTAAGGGCAGGTCACATTAACTTCTCTATATTCATCTCTTTCTGATCTCAAATGTTCTATCTATTTTGACCAAATGTACCCACTAGTGTAATGATCATTCATCCCAATGACTTTACCATTGTCTAATGTTTCAAGTGTTCTGATCTCAATATGTAGCACATTTCAACAGTGTCCATTGTAATAGAATTGCATCTTTCTCGGACCATGTCTATAAGCATGTTCCCTTTTGATGCATGAAAGTACATTCAACGGACGAGTAACACGTTATGATTTGCGTCTATCAATCAATTCTGTAAGAAAGTTATCCCAGTGTACATTCAACTATGCTACACAGGTTTGGCTTCTTTGACCAAAACAAACATTGCAATGAAAGCTGTGATATAATTCCATCAATCTCATGCATTCAGTACAATTATTTTGTAATGATGTATACTTTTGTTATACAGATCTTATAGATTTGTCAAGAATGCCTGCTTGTATGGTTTTAAGTTGCTGTTCTAGGGGCCACGTCAAAAGTCTGGGCACAATCCTGCATACATTCCTGAAGAATAAGAAGGTGGGTTCGACATTGTGGTTTTGCAGTGGATAATATTGAAAGTAGAGCCAGGCTCTCTTGGGAGATCTGAGGGCCAAATCTGCAGCCTGCACTTTACCCTGGATATATATGTATGACCAATTGACGTACACAAAAAAGGATCGACCCAGAATGTTTCGTAAATTGCTTCCAAATACAATTCGAACTCTATTGATGCAGACGCTGCCTCAGATGAGCCCCCGGATGATGAATTAGCTGTAGGTGGTGGGGTACTGAACAGGTAATTCCATTAATGGATTGGTGCTTTCGGTGTAAATGTGCCTTAGTGAAGTTTGCATATTTACCAGATTGTATTACATTTTAACTATACCCCATTTTACCACACATCTGTCCCTGGTTTATGGAGCTTCAAATGAAGTAATTATGAGCATGGAAAACAATGCCATAGTGCCCTTCACAAGAAGCATAAACTTTTCGTAATTGGTTGCTTGACATGTCCATTTCTTTTACTGACGGAAGCACAGACCCTTGCAAGTAACAAAACCACTGACACGTATACCAATGGAGAGCCCTACACACTTGCAGAAGTTTATATTCTCGACAATTGTATTTCCCCACATAACTAATGCAAATCTAATTTTCCCTTTTACCACTTCTTGACAATGCACTGAAAATGAAGGAGCAAGATTCTGCACCCATTTATTTTCACGAGTCAACTACAACTTCAAACGCCTATCAGGTAATCTTATTTCACTTTTCAATTACGAGAATGTATTATGCTTGGAATTTCAAACAATATGAAATCTTTTGTGTATCCTGTCTGTTGTTGACACTAAGTGTCATTTATGGGTTTCATATTATATGTATCATTGTCTGTATCCCATTGTCTCTGTTCCATTTCACGGTTTACAACCGTAATAAAACCGGTATTGTGTTACAGGGGGATGCTGGTACTTCGACTACAATTACATAGTCCTTTGCAGCTGGTCCAGAGTATGAGGTATGCGTATTTACAGTTCCCTTGAATGAAAGAAAGTAAATCCTACATAGGATACTTATTAGACAGTGATATTCATATAAATGTGCAGTGTTTCAAACGTTTCTGATTTCAGTTCTAACATTACACTTCCTCCCTAATGCAGAATAAATTACAAAATGTTTGAAGGCAACATTACAATCAGGATGTTTTGCACGGTGATCTCTGATCGATATACTTGCCATCAATCAGGTGAAATTCAAAATGTATATTTTGACTAAATGACGTACACTGTGTGCGAGGGTATATGTGTAAGCGATGTGTGCGATGAAAGATTTTAATTTCCAATACGATTGACTTTTGTTTTTTTAATGAATATTCTATTCAAGGAATGTACACAAGGGCCCTCATTACGAGTTCGGCCGGTAGCCATGCCGCTATTGGCGGCATGGCTGCTGCCGAAATCGCATCCATGTCCGGGTCCTCGGAATGAGGACTTACCGGGCCATTCCGAGTTCGGATGGCCCGGTAATTCCTCCCTCAAGGACCCGGACACGGTCCTTCCCCATTCCCATTTCAGCCCCCATAGGGCTGAATGGGAATGGGAGAGGGAGCAAACAACGAGCCATAACGAGATGGCCGTTGTTTGCTCCCTCTTCCCCTCGCAGGACCCGGTAAGCACGCCTGGTTTTCCCAGGCGTGCTTACCGTGTCCCACGAGGGGACCTTGTAATGTGGCGGAACGGGTTGAGCGGCGCCGTCACCTTTTACGGCGCCGTTAAACCCATTCCGCCAGGGTCGTAATGAGGCCCAAGGTGTGGAATTAGAAGAGGAGGACCAATACACAACGAGGGGGGGAAACCCAATATTACTACCTGAGTAGTAGATCTACCTTTTATCAGGAAAATAAATCTGCTGAACATTAGAGGTAGTTAGCTCATGTTAACAATTTACAGTCAACATTCATTAAATTAGTGCTGTAAAAAGTACATATTTCATTGTTTTTTAATAATCAATTTCATAGGAATAAACACATTTAAAGCTTAAAAAAGCGGTGGGCCAATCCCATTCACTTCACATAAAACATTAGAACACTTTCTAAAAACAGACAATTTAGTCGTGACACTTAGACTTAGAGACAATCTAATAACATCTGTCTGACAGGTATTTGATTCAGTGAACAATACGGTGAGCAATTGCTGTCTTGCACTGATCATGGAACCTTATGTTGAGATACCTATTTCATCAGTCTAGTAATAATTTATCTAGATGAAGAAAACTCGACATGTTTCAGTTCTCTAATCAATTTTCGGAACTTTCTTCAGGAGTTGTGCCACTGTATCTAATAATATTACAGTAAAAAACAACAACAATAGTGCATGCTATAAATGCATATCTCAGGAATTGGTAATTCTTGTTGGCAGTGTTAAATATCGAACTTCAGTGTTCTTTCTGCAGCTGTTGATATAGAACGGGGAGACACAAAAAGGAGTGTAAGATGTAGATGCTCTTTTCTTCTTTTCTTATTGATAATTTTAATTTATCTAACATGGCTAGGTTGAATTATCACCTAGTCTTGTCGGGGCGATTGGTTCTTTGGGAGGTTGGATCCTGAGTAAAGCAGGATATTGTCTTCAAGGTCCATAGTTGGCTCCACAGTGAGTCATAAGGGACTAGGGATTAGAAGAGGAGGCACATGGTTCAGAGGTGGTGGATCAGCTTGCTGGTGCAGTCGTTACAGAGAAGACCAGGTTTTCACAGAAAATCTAGAAAACAAGTGTAACTAACAAACAATTTTGTTTTCTAGAAGTGTTTTGGGCTGGTGTTTTCTTCATAACATGTTTTTGTATTTAAAGTGCTATCTACTATATGTGTGCTATACATTGAACATGTTTTTACAACCCATCTCATAGAGTCCCAGAAGGAAAAGAAGTATAAAGACACAGACAACGAATGAAACCAAAGATGCTGCTTGCCAAACAGATTTCACCATGTAGCAACTACTATTTGAGGTGCAGCGTGGTCCAGTCAATAAGCAGACTCGAGATGCTTATGTCCAATGGCCAGAAACTGAATTGAATGTGACCGGCGAAGCCAGCAAAGTGTTCTTGGACCATTGCTACAATCTGAGAACGCGACTAGATGAAACTGAATATAATGAAGATGCTTTGGAATTGCTTGCTGACCACTTGACACAATCTACACCCGCAAAGAAAGATCCACCCAATAAAGAACCGACGTTGATGGTTTCTCCCGATTCATGTGCAAATAACACAAGCTGAACTAACAGAGACTGAAGCTTCAACCCAATTGACAGAGGAACTTGCCAAAGATCTACAGTTTGTCTAGTTTGTCCGATTTGTTCAGCGCAGTTGAGTCAAAACCACATTCATGCAGGACGATTGGCTAATAAATTAGCACAAATACATTGTATTCGACAGCTGCCTGGTAGAGATTACACTGATGCTGAAATGTGTCCACCCAGTGAGGGGGAAAACATGCAGGCAGCCATTGGTGAATGTGACTCATGCATTACAAGGCACTAACCTGAAAATCCAAGCCACCTGTGTCTACCTCCATAATACATTTTCATGGTCCGCTCAACCGATGCTGGGCAAAGTGCCAGCTGGAAATCTACTGTGTTTGCAGCTTTACTTTTCAGTGGTTTTCAGTGGTTCGACTTTTCGTAAGTTGTCCAGTTTCTGTCAATTTGTGGGAGTTCAGTTCCTTGCTAAAACTCAGTACTACAGATATCAAAGAGAATTCTTATTCCCCGCTATTAGTCAAGCATGGAAAATTGAACAAATGTCAATTGAAAGCACATTCTCTGGCAAACGGTTCAGGCTAGCAGGCAACAGAAAGTGTGACAGCCCAGGATTTTCAGCAAAGTACTGCACATACCACTTGCAATACATGGAAACTAAACAAATGCTGAGTTCGGAGATCGTGCAGGTGTCCCAATGTGAATCCTCTGTGGCCATGGAGAAACATGGTTTCATAAAATCCCTCGAACATCTTCAATTGAGAGGAATGCAAATAGACCCCATAGCCACTGGCAGACATGTTTCACTAGCCAAGGCCATGCGAGAGCAGTTTCCAAACATTCATATCAATTTGATGCATGGCACGTTGCCAAATCAGTCAGTAAAAAATCACAGATGCTGGTAAAAAAAGGGTTCAGAAAATATTTTACAGTGGTCTCAGTCTTTCAGCAACCATCTTTGGTGGAGCTCCAAAACTTGTGATGGGTCTGTGGAAATTGTACTTGAAAAATGGCGCTCAATGATGCATCACTGTTCCAATGTTCACTCATGGACAGAAAACCAAAATGTTCACAAATGTTCACATGGACCTTTATTGGACGAGCAGGAACGCAAGAACAAGTGGTTGGTTCCATCATAACCTCCACACAAAGCTCTTGAGAAGATTGTGTTTGATAAAACTCTTTCAAGAGACCTAAATGGACTCACAGAATTCTGTCACACCGAAGATTTGGAGGTGTTCCACAATATGTGTCAAAAGTACAGACCCAAAATGTTGCATTTCGGCATAGACGGTATGCAATCTTGAACATTACTAGCCGTATTAGCGCATAACGAGAATCTATGAAGAGAACAATCGAGAACTGCAGGAAACTTTGGGATGTTTAGTTACACAATGGCCTTTGCAAAACGAAGCAAAGAATGTGTGGCCAAGCCATTATACCAGGAAATGGAATTCGATTTTGTGAAAGATCTCACTTTGACTGTGTTGGCCAAGCATACTCATGGAACCGATCCTGATTTTGTTCCTAGGACACATACATTGCCACAAAACATTGCAAACGAGCAATGTCCACCTAAAGCGGACCTTGTTGAACAGTTGACTTCCCGGAATAAACGATTTGCAGCTGTGTTCTTAATATGTTCACTATAACTTTTGTGATATGTTCCATAATGTTTGTACATTGTACATGAACAATGGAATGCAATTAAACTCAAATTTCAAAGCTATTAAAAGTATTAAGAAGTATTTCATTATGCTTATTTATTCCGGTTTATGATTAATTAATTTATATCTCGAACGATAACATGCATGTCTGTGAAGCTCGACATAGGTGGCCATAGCGTCCAAATTGTCTTTTCAAATGTATCCTCTTTGTCAAGTGTAACTCTGTGTTTTGCACCCTCCTGCTTTTGCCCCGCTCTTGTGGGTCCTTGACTGATGAGGGCACGGGAGGGTCATATGGATATCATCATGAAAGGAACTGCACGGTCCGAGCTGGTGGGCTCAGGCCTGGCGGGGTGTAGGTTCTTAGTGCATGGGAAGTTCAGTGGAGATGAATGGGCACTTGGATTTATGACTTGTCAGTGTCTCACGTTATCCACAGAGCACATTAGTCCATGAGAACAGGGTGTGCGCAAACATGGCAATGGGGAGGACATGGGGTGGGCTGGCTGAGCTGGCGCTGGGGGTAGAAGAGTTGCATTTGTACAAAGAGAGATGGATTTTCGGGCCTAATAGAAAAATTCCATTGGGCCTATTTCAAAATGGTTGCCTCGTTATCTGTTTTACTTACCCTAACTGTAATAGTGTCCAAAATTAACTAAGTGATATTTCAAATGCCACTTTGGTCAACCGGGCTAATCGCTCCAATGGAGTGAAGGTCACTTTGTTTGGTGTAACTTGTGGGGTGTTCACACCGACGCATCTTGTACAGTATGTTTTTGATTTGTGGCTTTCCTTCACAAAAACGGAAATTACCATACATGCTCCAAAAAAGGTTCATTTGTTGTTCGACCTTGGAAGAAAGGGAGGATTCGCTATGGATTGAAGGACGGAAGATGTGGAATACCCGCAAAAATGATAAGGTTCACTATTTTAAAACTTGACATTGGAACATTTATTTTCATTCTATGAAAACTGTTATTCAGAGCGGACACTCTGTGTTACGCCAAGAGAATGGAAATACCAAATATAATGTAAGTTTGACTGAAGACGAGTTTATAGAGGAATGAGTAAAGCTTTCATTTTCTGACTGCTTCTTACATTGTTATGGGTTGTTGGTTGGGGCATATTGTGACGACTTGCAAACACAACCTGTATGCAGGCTAGTGATATCTAAACCACTCCGTCCCATGGCATATCAGTGTGTTCTATCACTGTTGTATTATTGGATGAGCCAGGTGCAGAACATTTTCCAAGGGTACTTGGTTCGCTTGTCGAAATTTGATATTGCCAGTTCTGTTACAGATAGGAAATAACCATTTGCATCTTTGTCTCTATCCCGGGCACATGGGCAGTCCAGCACCGAAATGCTTTAGCAATTCCCTTCTGAACTAGAGTACCTACAGCAACCCCATACATGTGTTTCAACCTTGTTGTGCCTCATCAGTGAGCATGGAGTCCACGTCTGGGTCCCCCAGGTTCCACCAACCCCAAGTTAGTTGCTAATATTCAGTTATAATGCCGTCTATGTGTTGTTTGAATTTTTCCGTCAGCTTTCGCATCCCATTGGGAGCTAAACTTACTCCACAGCGCTAACCCCTCAAGCACAACGTAGACGCCAACATTCCCCGATGTTTTCTGTGTGTTTCCATTGTTTGTGTTCATTATTAGGTTTCACCCGGTGCAGAATTATGGGGTAAATGGATACATTTGAATAAAGAATGGCTACTGAAATATATTTTTATTATGTTTTCTACACAACTACATTTTGCCGTTCTGCGAATGTCATTGTTTTCAGATGCCAAGTGACGGTTTCTACAGCCAGCAGTAGCAGATACGCATAAATGAATGAATTTCGATTCCGCTGATGTGGGACGATCGCCCGGGACCGATATGCCCTTTCCCGGTACCAGCGACTAGGAGCAACTTGTCACCATTTACAGTGGTCTAGCAAGAAGCTGATGGTGAAGCCTTACGAATCAAGGAGCGTTGAATGCGCATCTTCTCCCAAAAGGAACACTGGGACTCATTACAAACCTTTGCGGAATGGGTTAACAGGTGCCGCTAATGGAGGCGGATCCGTTAAACCCATTCCGCAAGATTACGAGGTTCCCTCGTGGGACCCAGTAAGGACGCCTGGTAAAACCAGGCATCCTTTCCGGGTGCCGCAAGGGGACCAGGGAGCTAACAACGGGCAGGTCGTAATCGGCCCGTTGTTAGCTCCCTGCACCCATTCCCATTGAGCCCTAACATTCAAAAATTGGTGATAAATGGAAATCTGCCGATGTTCTCGGAGCGTTTTTTGTGTAATAAAAGAACATTATAAATTGCAAAGTATTGATGTTTCCTTTCAAAATAGTGTTTTCTATTCCGATTTGGGACTCGCTGTGCTGTGAGAGGATATGACTGTTGAATTTGTTAAAGTGCTGAAAACTAAGGTTAGATGCATAGGAATTTTTTTTACAATCGATCACGTATGCTTAGAACGACTGGCCCGAACCATCGGAACAATACATTTTTGAGCGCACTATTCCTTTAAGGGCTCACCATCTTGAAATCTTTAGGCACGTGATTTTATCACAGCACAGGTTAGGCATTATGGGCCCATTTTCAATTGGGCAGTGTGTAAAATGGAGGCCAAAACAAGGCATAGCTCTCAACCATTTGTTGTGCAAAGGCGGGTGAAATCACCCGATTTTGTTTTTGGCGGGTGAGACGCTGATTGGAATGAATGGGCGTGCAGGAGGCTTGGCGGGTGAGTCAGCCCTTTACAAGGCGGGTGACACCCGCCAAAAGCGGGTGAGTTGAGAGCTATGGCAAGGTCACGTCTTTTATTGCATCTATTTTGCACTCCAGCCCATTATTGTGTTCACACAATGTAGAGGAAGGGCACAGAGCCTCTCTGCCGCGCTTCCCTACTCTATCTTGAGTGAGCGCTTCGTTCTAACCCTGCATGAGGTTTTCATGATGGCGTAAAGCAAATGGAATCCCGTGCAATCCACCTCGAATTAGAACCTGCTAATGAGAAGGTGGATTCCATAGGAATCCATTAGGAAAAAACACCTGCAAAACGTAGTATGACGGCAGCGTTTACTTATTTGCAAAACTAAAAGTAAAAGTGGAGAGTAGAGCAATCTTGTCTTGTTTTACTCTTCAATTTTGCATTCGTTTTTGCAAATGATGAAAATTGCAGCAGAGGACCCAGCAGCCCTAAATGCTGACACTGGTGATCCCCTGCAGGCAATCTGCCTTCTTTTACATGCCCTCTATTCGATAAGGTGGGTTGCCCAGGATGGCACACTTTGGATAAAGAGCTGAAGCTGCGATTTGAGCCAGTTGAGAATTCTTTCCTTGCCCACACTACTTCCCAGTACGAGTTGTACAGCAAGCTGCAATTATTTATGAATAATTGACTTTCTTGAAATAAAATAAACCCCCTTTTCGTAGACCTGACTTGGAAAGTACACACATCCCACAATAGCCCAGCATGACATTATTAGAAAATAAACTGTGTAGAAGCATCTGATAGAAAAGGAGAATTATTTTTTCTTTTTCTCCATCATCAAGGGAAGTTTGTGAGTCCCAGAAAACTAACTGACATGTGGATGTTGCTGCTGTATTGAAAAGCTTCATAAACACCCAACACACAGACCTGCAGATTGTTTTCATAATGTGCAGTAGAACAATTGAAACTGTACAAAAAAGCAAACAATTGTTTTTGTCAAATAAACAGACCTGAAACTAGGTTTTCAAGAGGCCTGTGACATGTGTTCAGGTCTCTCCTTTCTAGGACACCTCACACTCAAATGACCTACATGATATGATATGATCTATTTTATTTATATCGCACCCATACACAAGTGTTTCAAGGCGCAACAAGGCAAGGGAGGGGTAAAGGGCAAGATAAAATAACAATCTTACTGAAGGGGGAAAGTGCAAGGATCAGGGTAGGAGTGGAAAGTGCTGAACACGTGATCAAAACAACAACAGGTAGTGCGGCCAGCAGTTGAAAAGTGCAAGAATTAAGCACAGACAACAGGGTGTCAATAAATGCATTTAAGGGGGCTGTAGGGTTCCATTTATAGACCCAAGTGCAAGGGTTGCCAGGTGGCAGTGCGGGTATGCAGCGGGTGGTCAGGGATCTGGGCACGATATCAGTCATTAGCCAGGTGCCCAGTGCAGAACCCGACAGAGATCAGCAGGGCAGAGGAAGCAAGAAGGCAGAAGCAAAGATGAAGGTCTTGAGGTGCTTCCGGAACCAAAGGTGGTTCTCCTCAAGTTTCAGAGAGGCAGGGAGGCTGTTCCAGAGGGAGACCCCAGCCGAAGAAAAAGAGTTATACCACAAACTCGTGGATTTGAGAAGCAACTGACCCTGAAGTAGTTGGCGGTGGTGGAGCTAAGGGCTTGAGTAGGAAGGTATCTTTTTCTGAAGAGAGATTTGAAGGTATTGCGGACCCAGGCCCCAGAAGGCCTTGTGGACAATGCAAAGGGTCTTGAACTTAATCCTTGCAGCCACTGGGAGCCAATGAAGAGATGTCAGGGCTGGAGAGATACGATCCCTGGGCTTGGGGCCAAGGACAAGTCTCGCAGTCCTGTTCTGGATGAGTTGGAAAGGGGCGGAGAATAGTAGCAGGCAGATTTAGAAAGAGGCTGTTGCAGTAGTCCAGCCTAGAGAGAACCAGAGCTCTAGAGACAGTGAGCTTCTGGGGAAAGGAGAGGAAAGGAAGAAAACCTTGTTTGGTGAGGCTGAGCTCTGGACCTGCACTATACGGATGCTGTGCTACATTTCAGAACTAGCACTTTGTGCTGCGCGTCAATTAATTAGTAGAATAGTAGCACAGTAGATGTTACTATTACTAAAGTTTATATACTCACGTTTATCAAACTCGGAGAATGGAAAGGCAAAAACGGCCATGATGGAGTTTGGTAATGTGATCTGGCTGATCGACAGATTCCTGAAACAAGTGCTTAACAGTAGCTTAACACTGAGCTATCTCCTGCACCACTTTATGAATATTCATTTCAACTTTAGCTATTGCACGCGATCCATCTATTCCCCACAGAAAGGTGAAAATGCTTCACAAGTTGTGTTGTAGTAAACACAGTGAGTGTGATGAGCTGACTTATGCTCTGCAGGAGTACAAGGATGAGTACAGGCTTGGTTTATATACTCGACCTAAGAGAAATGCAGTTTCCTCAAGGTGACTGGTGACACAATATTTACCAGTGCTTTTTGTAAAATGGTGCATGTGGCCATAAGGAAAATGAAGTGTAAAGGTGGGCACTACGACGTGAGTCATATGTTAAATAATCAATATTCTTTATTCATGAGAAGCTTTCGCCTGGAGCAACCCAGTTATGAGGAGGTCCTATGGCATAAGGACCAAATGAAAATGAGCCAAAAGATAGAGTTAATATACTCAATCAAAAACTGGTGCTCTCAGTTAACCCTAAAGAGGGCAGCACATTTAGATAATCCGCTTCGTAACCATTTCTTGAAATATTTGCAATAAATGATCACCATCAAAAGGAATTGTGCTTCAAGGAAATGTTTATTCACATCCCTTAACGTAGTTCTTTTTTTGGAATATGTTTACATCATGTTCAATACAGCTGCGCCAAAATTGGCTCAGACAGTATGTACGGATGCCAATGCATTTCGGTTAATGAAACCTTCATCAGGGCGGTACATTCACTCAATGATCTATCAACATTTCAATAAATAATTGTGAACCATCAAGCAATCACATAGTTTCAATTGAAAGAATTCAAACACATACCAGGTCCAGCCACATTGAACATGATATAAAAATATTCCAAAAAAAAGAACTACGTTAAGGGATGTGAATAAACATTTCCTTGAAGTCCAAAATGTGCTGTCCTCTTTAGGGTTAACTCAGAGCACCAGTTTTTGATAGAGTATATTAACTCTATCTTTTGGCTCATTTTCATTTGGTCCTTATGCCATAGGACCTCCTCATAACTGGGTTGCTCCAGGCGAAAGCTTCTCATGAATAAAGAATATTGATTATTTAACATATGAGCCCAACTTTACACTTCATTTTGGTATTTTTGTCTCGGCATAAAAATAAGGTGGAGTCACACTTATTCAACTTTTTGAAGATTCATCACAATCTCTAACATGTCATTTGCTGACATAGAAGGCTTGACCACAAAAAAAGCTGAAACATTAGGCTTCACAACCGAAGAGGCTGACAAGACTTTAGGCCTGATTAAAGACACTGGATTCAATACAGCCAGTACCAATGCTGAGGACCCAACTTGGCAAATAAAACAACTAGAATACCTGATTCCTAAGGAAATAAACCATAAATGTAATGCAATAACATTTGGCAGATATTACAAGAACCAAAGAATATCCAGGGGCCTACGTATCCAATTAAGACCTACACTTTGTAAGGAAAGTAAAGAGTTTGTCAAGCGGTGGGAAGCTATACTCAATAAGTGCTCTTTGGATCTTATCTTATTAACTATACAAGAACTGCCAAAGAATCTCAATGATCTAGGACAGGAAATACAGGAGATAGAGAAGGAGTTAGTTGCAACCCTCAACAGAGAAGAAGTAGACGCGATACTAGAAGACATTAACACCAAATTATCAGATTACACAAAAGAATTGGAAAGTAAGAAGATTAGAAAATTCAAAAGGGACAGATATGATTATTTGAAGGATGGGGTTTACACCTGGATGGATAAATATGGACCCCCAATAAGAAAACCCAAAGGAAATCACACAAGCGAAACATCAAGCTCGGGAACAGATACCGAAAGAGAAACTGCCCAACAGGAAGGAGAACTCACTCCAAACACTTCAGGAGCGACAGGAACTTCATCATCTCTTGACGGCAACAGAGTTCCTTTTTTAGACAGAGGCCGCAGAGGACAAGAAGGGGCCAAAGAAAAGAAAAAAGGAAAACCCAACACAAGACTGCAACAAAAGAAAACATAGTGATTAATTTGTCTTCTAGAGTTGTTACACCTAAGGAGATTCAATCCCTGCAGAAAGGACTCAGGTTTGTTCCCACGTATGATAGTACCCTCTTTCAGTCTAAGATTGAACTGTACAAATCAATACGTAAAATGAAGCAGAAAGTGTTTTTCAGTGAATAAGAGCAAGATCAACAAACAGACGATGATGCATTAGATCTCAAAGAATTTAGGGGCAAAAGCAATTTTATTCCTCCCATTACTGTACCTTGTGTTGCAATATTCCAAAAGCAAGTAACTAGAGTCCTCAAAAAAATCAAATTTGGACATTCCAAAAATCGCAACATGAAACCACATGAATTTCAATTGATTAAAGATTTATATGTAGATGAATCTATCACCATTAGATCTGCGGACAAAGGGGGCAGTCTTGTACTACTCAATAGTCAGGATTATGATCAAGAATGTACCAGACAACTTAATGACACCAATACTTATGCCCCACTAGATATTGATCCCACAGGAGAAATCAAAAATAATGTATACCCTCTACTATTCAACTAGACTTGGGAAAATATATTCTGACTTACCTGCACTTCGACTCTGTTTTAATTAGAATCCTTCCTGACAAGAATCCGGACCACATTAAAACTAGCGTGATCCTTCACCAGCTGCATGCAGGAACCCACGCACCCCAGCAGTGCATCACAGGGTCGTTTCCCCTATTGGGGATTCCACTTCTAACTAGCCTTTTGGCTGGGTTTAAGAGGGGTTTTTAGGTAATTCTCTCCTTCATCTATTACGAGACTGTTGACCATCACAGAGGTAGGTGTTATTTACAACTGCCGAGAATCATATTTGGTTTCAAGTGCTTTATTATTATAAAGTTATTACACCTACTCACAAAGCAGAAGAATTGAAATGGATTAATCACAACACCAGAAAGTTTTTGACTAACTCCCACCCACGGATTCCACATTTCTACATTTTACCTAAAGTTCACAAAGATCCTCTCAAGCCATCTGGTAGACCTATTGCAGCTGGAATGCACAGCATCCTTGAACCTCTGGGGAAATATATTGACTACTTTTTACAACCCATTATCCAAAAGACAAACACTTATATTAAAGATTCCACACATTTTTTACAGCAACTTCAAGCAATACCATTGAAGTCTGAACATATCTGTTTCACCATAGACGTCAAGAGTCTCTATATATCCATCCCACATGACCAAGGTCAAGAAACACTAGAATGGTTACTTTTGCAAGAATTTGAAATACCGGCACAGAAAGAGTTTATAATGGCATTACTTGAATTCATTGGTAACAACTCCTACTTTCCATATAAAAATTCATTTTTTATTAAAGTAGTTGGTACCCCAATGGGGGCAACCATGGCGCCCTCATATGCCAATTCATTTATGCACAAATTTGAAACCGAGTTTGTGCTCAAAAACATCAATTGGAACAACAACCTAGGGTTGTGGATCAGATACATTGATGATATTTTCGGTATCTGGACGAGCACTGAAACTGAATTGCTAACATTTTTCAATTACTTGAACAGCATAGATCCCAGAATACAATTCACACATGAACACTCGAAAGAAATCATACATTTTTTGGACGTTGAAATAAGGATTACAGACCATGGGTACCAAACCACCATATTCAGAAAAAGCACTGACCGCAACAACCTTTTGCAAAGACTCAATTTCCATCAACCAAGTTTAATCAAAAACCTCCCTTATAGTCAAATGCTAAGGGTGAAAAGGATAGTCTGTGACCCGATGGGAGACAAATTTCTGGAAAGAGGCTACTCTGAGGCTGAAAATGAGGCAGCTACTTTATGTGCAGCTACACAAGACAGAAAAGAATTATTGAAACCTCAAATGAAAAAGAAATCCACACCCCCACTGGTTTTTGTATCTAAATATTCACGACAAAGCAGACGGATTAAAACTATAATTAAAAATCATTGGAACACGATAACCTGCGATCAAAGAATAGAACATCTATTTAAAGAACTCCCAACTTTTGCGTATCAATGTAGTCAAAATCTAAAGGACAAATTAGTGAACACCAAACCACCTTGCAAGAAGAAATTCACAAACCGTATTGGAACATTCCCTGCCTCAATTGCAGCAATTGCAATTATGTCATGAAATGATCTACCATCAATCATCCCCATTCTGGAGAAAAAATTAAGCTAAAGGATTATGCGACATGCGACACCCAAAATATTATTTACGGGATCAAATGCCCATGTGGATTTTTCTATGTTGGACAAACACAACGTACCGCCAAAATTCAGTGGAATGAACGTCGTTCATGCATCAGAAATCAGACAGTTACCTCAGCTGTAGCAAGACACTCGTGTGAGAAACATCATAGTTTGGCACAGATCAGATGTGTGATCCTTGAAGTGGTTCACAAACATAACAAACATGAAAACTTGCAAAAGAGACTTGATCAACGTGAAACATTTTGGATTGATCGTTTGGGCACCCTGGCACCGAAGGGTATCAATGAAGAAATAAATTACATGTGTTACTTATAACTACTTTTCCACAGTAACAAGGGTATTACTTGTATAATGCCGACATGGGCATCTTTGATTCTCAGTGTTTTATTACAGGCCTTTTTGATGTACATTTGAATATTAATAATGACTGTGATTAATCAATGTATCATTTGGAAACAGAGATATTTACCTTGTCAACACTTGTGACACGCCCTCATTGGGCACTCAAGCACGACTCCAAGGAATACTGTTTTGGTTTCAATCTCCGGGGTCCGGGTTAAGTGTGCTGTGATTGTTTTTTTCTGTTTTTTTTCTGTTTTCTTCTGTTATTTCAATCAGGAAGACTATTGCACTTTATCTGTTTAGCAACGTCTATTTCAGACGATTGTGTATCTTCATGTGTTTCTCATTATACTCTGTCACTTTTGCTGATCAGATTGAACTTAGGACTATTATGGCACTTGATTTGTTCTGCGACATCTAGTACAGACGCTCGTGTATTTCCATATGCTTCTCACAATATTCTGAACAATTGTTTGAGATAGTATTTTACATGCCTGTTCGGCATGTATTGTGCTCCTCAAACATTGTGTATTTGAGACTCATATAGTTGCACACCAGTGTGCCTGCTTAAATAACATTTTCTTTATAGTTATATCCGCTCGCACTCTACCTTGTTTAGATATCAGTGTTTTCACACTACCATGGTGACAGTCCCGCCTCCCGTGATGTCACGGGGTGGGACCCAAGGCGTACGTGCCTCGACACGATGACGTTTGGTCACCATGGGAACATTTAAATACAGAGGATTGAGATTTGCGCGTGTGCTCGTGCGAATGCAGCTTGCATTGACACAGCGTTTTTTGTCGGGTAAGGCTGACTTCGTTCTCTCCGAACTTACGGCTGTTAACAATGGTGCATTTGACTGATTAGCTTTCCTGTGGGTTTTACAGGAACCCGCACTGCAAACCGTTGCTTCTCACTTAATGTGGAGAAACATTAGATACTTAAGGTATGTACATTTTGCTCACTTTTAGTTGGTAATTAGTTGGAGTTTGTAGATGCTTAGTCATTTACAATGTGCTTGTTTCTTTCTTTTTTCTCCTTTACCCACATTATCTTCATTTTGGGACACTTGGACCTGGTATGTGCTTGAATTTTTTCAATTGAAACTATGTGATTGCTTGATGGTTCACAATTATTTATTGAAATGTTGATAGATCATTGAGTGAATGTACCGCCCTGATGAAGGTTTCATTAACCGAAATGCATTGGCATCCGTACATACTGTCTGAGCCAATTTTGGCACAGCATCATTGAACATGATGTAAACATATTCCAAAAAAAAGAACTACGTTAAGGGATGTGAATAAACATTTCCTTGAAGCACAATTCCTTTTGATGGTGATCATTTATTGCAAATATTTCAAGAAATGGTTACGAAGCGGATTATCGAAATGTGCTGCCCTCTTTAGGGTTAACTGAGAGCACCCGTTTTTGATAGAGTATATTAACTCTATCTTTTTGCGCATGTCGCCATAAGCACACTTCATATTTGCTGCAATGCTGTCAAGCATGCACCGTGAAAACTGTATTTGCCATTTACTGCAAACAAAGTGTGTTTGCAGTAAATTAAAAATAAGTTTCTAACATCCCCATACTGGCCAGCAACGTTGAGTATAGGGATGTAACGGTATAACGGTATACCGTTAAAGATACCGTGAACCACTCAATTGAACAATGATAACCGTCACATTGTTTATACCGGTATACCGTTTATACCGTTAAGTGTGCTTTTCAATCTGATTTGGAAAGGCAGAAGTAAGCAAGTGCTGCGCAGTCTTGGTCTTGCACTGTTGGATGTGCCATCTGCCAAGTAGTTTCAGTTGGAGGAGTTTTTAATGCCATTCTATAAACCACATGTGCCTGACACAAAATCAATATGTTAGCAATAGGAAGAATAAATACAGTGGCAAGAAGGAAAAGGGTTTACATTGAGTTGGCGGCTTTGGGGTTTATAGATTTATAATGCATAATATTTGCTAAACATATGACAATGGGGATTTCCCTGGTTATATCATTGAATTTACATATAATAAGTCACACTGCAAAATTCACTCATCTCTGTGGATATTCCCTGCTGCCCTACCAAAGGGTAACATGTCCGTGATTACTGAACACCTTTTGGCCCGCAAGTAAACTAAAGGCTGTAACGTAAAGAGTGCGTGTGTGTGTACAAGCGTATACTACCATCAGCCTCCATTGATCTGTGGCATGCAGGTTATAAAGATGGCAACATGTTCATCTTCACCAGTAGCCAGTGGGGGAGCTAAAAGCCTAAATGACCACTTATGAAAAGCTATTCAGTTTGCTTTGCCAGTCGCAGCAGGCCCCTCCACCCCCCATCTCCTCTCTACACGTGTGTTTGTGTTTGGTGGAAGGAAGGGGTTGCATTTCAGTGGAAAGTATGTTGAAATTGCCCAATTCTGGCCCTAGGTGCCTGGTTATGTTTGTGATGATAAATTTGACAATTTATGACCTTTTAGAAAATATTTGTTAAGATTGGTTAACTCCACCTGCTATACCGCGATAACCATGACATACCGTCATTTGGCAAGAAGGTTATCGTACCGTCATAAAACTAATACCGTGACACCCCTAGTGGAGTAGCATGCAAATGCTAATCTCCCTTCATAAAAACTGCTCTCCAATGCTAGTGGGCGAGTAGATTCTGCAAGCCCTGCATGTACAATAACAACTCAATAGAAAACACTGTAAAACCCCACCCCTGTAGAAGGAACACAGACTAAGCAAAGATAGAAAAGATGTAGCACACTGGGTAATGTTCCAAAAACGATATTTCTTGAGGTTGCAAATGGATTAAAATGATCTAGCCAAACTCCAGTGTCCAAAGATGGACCAGTCCAAGGCATACATGTGTTTAAAAAATATATTTAGCAGAGTTTGCTCATTAAAATGTTATTTATTAGCAAACAAAGCTATTTCATTAGCCATTTTATGCTAATATTTTAAATTTAACCAGAGGTTATTTTTACCCAAGACATAAAATGAACAATACTACATCATTTGTGTGTAACTCTGAAGACAGACATTAGTGAGATGAGTGTCTCTAAAATGTAAAAGGTTATCTGCATGAATGGACAAAAATACATAAAAATGATTACAAAAAAGTATCTGAAAACAGTTTTCAGTGCCAGGCGCTGTGCAGCTGTGTGCAGTCGAATTGCAGAGGGAAGTGTCCTGCATACTTTATGCTTATCCCATTATTTGCTGTGTAAGTTTCACAATGTTACAGGAAAGTCGCAGCTGGAGACTAAGTACGTAGTATGGTGTTGCATCAGGCAGGATACGTGTCAACTTCAGGTAGACAAGATGGTAACAGCTCTGAAACCCGAGCCAGTTAGCGCTATGTGCAGCATTCCAGGCCTGCACACCCTTGAACGTGGTATTTATCGCCTTTAGCCCTCTGACCCGCCATTTGAGGTGCCAATACTTTTGTTTATTTTAAGGGTACCGAACTCTGCACAATTCATGCATCCCTTAAAAAGACATATGTGTGTGGTCGGAAATAGCTATTTCCAGGACCTGGAGGTGGGCCAGGAGGTGTGTAGGTTTGTGGGCAAGGGGGTTGGCTGGGGGACTTTGGTGGGCTGGAGCACTCCAATGGAGACTCGGCCTGGGGCACTGCCTCCAAGGACAAGGTAAAGACTGGGCAGAGGCGCAGCAGGTCGGCAGGTCGGCATGAAATGCAGGCAGCTACTTGCGGATTCCGCTTGCGTTCCCGTTCTCTGATTGGCCAGCTCTCTCTCCCAGGCACAAATATATAATGCAAACTTAACTGTAGAGCAAAGCGAGCTCTGGAGACTAACTACAGTTTATGGTACTGCAGAAGGTCTGCAAATGTTCAGATTGGATGGAACTATTGATCTCTACTTAACATAAACATGTAGTTAGCTTTCGGTATTCATTATGTAGGAAGAGGAAAGAAAGTAAGAGACAAAGCAGAATTGATGACGTAGCAGGTAGAGAACTGGGCATTCTAGCTGGACTGTTGTTGTTTGTGGCCATCTCACTTTCATGGTATCTGGAATAAAGCAACAAGTTGATACAATAGAATGTCCATTTCTAAAGGGAATTACTAATGTATACCCTCCAGTCCCATTTAATGTACCTGCTTGGGACCTTAAACTTGTAATAAAACTATGAAAAATAGTTACTATGTATATCATGTACTGTAAAAATCAGTTTACTTTAGGTTATATATGTTGGTTATGAACTGATACAAATTGAACGTTGAATTATTGTTTGTCTAAATTAACCCTAGTTGGGGTACAAAATTCATGGATGACGAAATCATCCCTTTATAAAGTTTTATTTTTGAAATTACGCAAGAGAATTTGGTTGTGTTTTCAACTACAGGGTGTGCAAGGGACGGAAGTGTTCCACAAAGGTTGTGGACACCTGCTGTTTTCACACATTGAGTGCTTCTTCTGCCACTCCGCCTTTCAGTCACGGTCTGCGCTCCTCCAGCAGTCCGTAGACCTCCTTCACTAGCTGATGCCATCTTCTCTGTTCATGTCAGTTTTAAACCTCCCACCAGGTTGATTATTCAAAAAAAAGACTAGACCGCTCACTACCTGTTTGGGAGTTCTGCATTGCTCTTGATTGCCTCCTCCTCGTCCCAGTACCTAACTGGTGTACGTAACTGTGCGAGTCAATGGTAAAAGGATGCATTGATCTTGTTCACCTCTTCCTCATCCCTGTACTTAACTGGTGGATGTTAGTAGGTGACTCACTGAGAAAATGGGGCAGGGAATGACAATAGCCTACAAAGGCTTGCGAAAGGGAAGGTTCATTATGAAAGGGAAAAGGGGGATACCACGTCTCACCTAAGGGTACCTCACCTCCTCTCCCCAAGTTACCTCGCTCAGGTAGTCCTCCCTTGCATATCCTCCCTCATGGTCAGGATCCAGTAGCTTCAACCCTGGAGTCGAGGCATTTCCAGGGAAAAGGGTGAGGATACCCTCAGCTTCCTCACAATGGGTAATGTTAGTCCCCAGCTCTGCTACAGAAGTTTCAATTTAATTAACAAACCCACAGAATTATGTAGCAAATTGCTATGCGACACTGCTTATTTTATGGTTTTATAATAGCTTTGCAAAGGTCTTGTTGATTCAACATTGTCGAACCAGGGTTCTCGTCGTCGATCGCAGGTGCTCTTCGTTTTGAAGATGCGGCAGTCATGGTGGTCCAGCAAGCTGACGTTGGGTCTGGGTCGAACGGAAGGTAGCTGCGCTCACAAATTACTCAGGATGTGCGGTTTGAGCTGTCACCAGGTTCAATTTGGCGGTCAAGGATCAACGGCGGTCGAGCTGGGGCAGGGATGCGCAGGCAAGTCAATTCTATGTGGGGCTCAGAGGTCGTGGTTTGGGAGGTACCAGTATCGAGTCAATTGACTTACACAAGTGGCGTGATGAGGCTGATGCTTTGAGCAGAGAGTCGAACAATGCAAGCTAGCTGTGCTTTGCTGATGCAAGCCGAGGCAATCAGAGCACTTCAGCGAAGTGGGTGCAGTGGGGCAGCAAATGGAGTCGAACGGGCAATGGCGGCTCAAAGAAAGATGAACGCTAAAGGATCCTGATAGTTCACTCAGTGTCGAATACTATTGAATCCCAGCTCGTAGCAGGTCAAATTTCACAACAGGTGTCCTGGATGTTCTGGGGTCCTGGTGCTGTGAGTCCCTCCCCATGGCCTCAAGGGCCAAGGTCAGTCCATTCCCAGATCCCAGACACAAGTGAGGCTGGCACATACCTTCAGGGGTCCTACCACACAGTGAGGTCTCAGCCAACAGGGTGGCTGGCAGAGATGCGGTCTTGGTCCAGCAGCAGAGGCCACCCCCAATGGTCACTAGGATGGTTACAGGACAAAGGTCCCCTTTGCCTAGGAACACCTGCCTTCACCTCATCTTGCTCTGATCCTACAGCATTAATTGATATCTACAACCAAACGATCCAAAAAGCATTAAACTCTATAGCCCCTTTAAAACTGCTGAAACCGAAACCACGTGCCCACCTTAACTCGTGGTTCACACAACAGCTGAGAGACTTACGCAAATCAAAATGAAATGCAGAATCACATTGGAAAAACCATCAAACAGATGTCAATAAAGTACGCTCATTACTGATACTCACAGCAAAAAAGGACGTTTACAATAAACGCATCCTGCAGGCAGAATACAATACCAAAGAGCTCTTCAAGATTCTCAAAGAACTTGAATCTCCCGTAACCCCCATTGACAAGTGCACTACAGAGACCCTATGGTGTACAATTACCCAAAGTGCGCTTCTCGATAAAATACCTGCACTGAAGACCAACATTAATAAGGAACAGGTCACTTACCTGTAACCGTTGTTCTCCAGCATGAGGTCTGGCATGGATTCACATGCTCATCAATATTCCCACGTCGTCAGTCCGGGAATCCTCGGTAAAGAAAGAAATCAGTTTCAGTTTCATTTCTGAACTGTCTTTCTACAAATAACCAATCACTGTTCTCTGGGTCATACTGCGCCCACCCAGTGACTGCCCTCTCCCTAAGCCCCTCCTCTGGCAGCCATCTTCAGATTTGGTAGCACGTGAAGTGGCAGTAGGACCAAATAAAGAGCTGCAGAGGGGAAGGAGGAAGGGTTTGCATGTGAATCCATGCCAGGCCCATGCTGGAGAACAACAGTTACAGGTAAGTAACTTGTTCCTTCTCCAGCATGGGGTCTGGCATGGATTCACATGCTCATGAATAAAAGAATACGTAGCAGTACACACATGCACAACCACGGGAGGTGGCAAGGCTCAACATTAAGCATTTCAACAACTCAACATTAAGCAACTCTTACCTTCTCACCAGGTTCACCTTCAAGTGAACAGGTTGCGCAGCACTGCCTGGCCGACTCTGGACTCCTCCCTGGAATCCCGGTCGACGCAGTAGAATCTCATGAAGGTGTGCGTCGAACTCCACGTAGCAGCCCTGCAGATGTCCAGCAGGGGCACACCAGACAGGAACACCGTAGTAGCAGCGATCGCTCTTGTTGAATGGGCTCTCGGACGGCAGTGACAGTGCATGATGCAGCCGGAGAGCCATCTGGAAAGGGAAGCCTTCGACAGGGCCTCAGGTCCAAAGTTCACAGGTCCCTTGGTTCACAGGTCCAAAGTTCACAAATAGCCTTGATGTCCTCCAAAAACTCTTTGTGCAGTCCACGTAGAACTTCAGCGCTCTAGCCACATCCAGCAAGTGCAAAGTCCTCTCAGCCGGCGACGAAGGTGACGGGAAGAAAACAGCTAACACCAAGGGCTCGTTGAGATGGAAGTCCGATGGCACCTTGGGCATGAAGGAGGGGTGCGTCCTCAGCACTACCCTCATCTCGTGGAATGTCAGGTATGGAGGTTTACAGGAGAGGGCCTGGATCTCTCCCACTCGTCGTGCGGAGGTGATGGCCACAAGAAACGCTGTCTTCCACGATAGGAACTTCAGCGGTGCCGAATTCAAGGGCTCAAATGGGGGACCCATGAGCCTGGTCAGTACCATGTTGAGCTCCCACGCTGGGGCCGGAGCCTTCACCGGCGGGAACGAGCAGAACAGTCCTTTCATGAACTCCTTCACCAGGTGATGAGACAACAGAGACGACTGCCCCGGAGTTCTGGTGTAGCAGGAGATTGCCGCCAGATGGATTTTGATGGAGGCGTGAGCCAGCCCCGCCTCGGCCAGAGACAGCAAGTACGGCAGCACTTGAGGGGCCGTAATCCACAGAGGGTTGATCTTCTGTGCACGGAACCAGACAGAGAACCTCTTTCATTTGTGTCCATAGCACTTAAGAGTCAAGGACGCCCTGGCCTTTGCAAGCACCTCCTTGCAGTCCACCGGGATATCGTACCCCCCGAACTCTAGTGCTGCAGGAGCCAGGCCTGCAGGTTCAGCGATCCCGGGTCGTGATGTAGAATGGCGCCTCCTTCCCCGGCAAGAAGATCTGCGTACGTCGGTAGTTTGACTGGGTGGGACGCTGACATGTTCAGAAGGTCCGGGAACCAGATCTGCCTCGGCCACGCCGGTGCAACGAGGATCATCCTGCACTGGGACCGTCTGAGTTGACTGATGAGTCGCAGCAGCAACGGCAACGGTGGGAACGCATACAGGAACAGGCCATCCCAGGGGATTGAGAATGCGTCGCCCATGCTCCCCGGCTGGGGAAACCTGCTGTCGAAACTCCAGCACTTGGTGGTCATCGCCGTCGCGAACAGATCGATCTGGGGATTGCCCCATTGTCAGAATAGGAGATCCACTTGATCCTGCCGAAGCTCCCACTCATGGCAAGAGCGCAGCTCCCTGCTGATTGAGTCAGCGATGGTGTTCTTTATTCCTTCCAGATGGAAGGGTACCAGGAACATCCCCTGGGCCACGGCCCAGTGCCACAGATCTTGTGCTTCCTTGGATAGGGCTGGGGATCTTGTCTCCCACTGCTTCCGGATGTAGAACATCGTGGTGGTGTTGTTGGTGAATACCCTCACAACCTTGCCCTTGAGGGATGGGAGGAAGGACCTGAGGATCCAGAACACGGCTCAGAGCTCCAGGACATTGATGTGTAGTGACCTCTCCTACGGGAGCCAAAGGTCTCTTGTGTGGAGATCTCCGGTGTGCGCTCCTCTACTCTCCTGGCAGGCAACTGTCATCACCGTTTCCTGATGTTCCGGGGTATGGAAGTCCGTGCTCGCTGCCAGATGCGTGTGGTGGCCCCACCACCAGATCGCATGGCGGAAAGTCTCGTTGAGGGAGATCTTGTCTTCGAAGCTGCCCGCCGCTTGCATCCAACGGGCGTCGAGGAACTCCTGTAGTGGCCGCATCCGCAACTTGCACAGACGTACGAGGTAGATGCAATGACATCATGCCGAGAGGGCACATGATGGACCTCACCCTGGCCACCTCCATGGTCAACAGCTGTTGTACCTTTCCCAGGATGGCGTTCGTCCTCTCCTCTGACGGTGAAGCCAACCGTACCACTGTGTCAAGTCTGGCTCCCAGGAACAGGGCGTCCTGCGACGGTACTAAGTGGGACTTTGTGAAGTTGATCGAGAATGCCAGTTCCATGAGCAGGCGGACGGTCTTCACTGTGTGAACGACGGCGAGTTCTCTTGACTTTGCTCGGATGAGCCAATTGTCCAGATAGGGGTATATGTGGATCCCACGCAGGTGCAGCCGCGCCGCCACTGGTGCCAGGCACTTGGTGAAGACCCTTGGCGCCGACTTCAACCTGAAGGGCAGGGTCTTGAACTGGTAGTGCTGTCCTTGGACCACAAACCATAGAAACTTTCTATGTCTTTTGCGTATGGGGATGTGGAAGTAAGCATCCTCCGAGTCCAGCGACGACAGGAAGTCGCTTTGCTCCAATTGTCCCAGCACGTGCTGAAGGGTGACCATCCTGAACTTCTGGGATTTGATGTATCTGTTGAGACGGCAAAGGTCTAGGATGGGCCGTCTACTGCCGGTCTTCTTTCGGACGAGAAAGTACCGCAAGTATATTCAGGAGCCCCGGAGCCTCTTTGGGACGATTTCTATTGCGCCCTTTTTCAGCATTGCTCGTACCTCCAGAAGCAGCTGTGGCACATGGTTTTCTTTCTTGGCCACAGGCGGGAAATGGGGACACTTTCTTTGGAACTTCAGGGAGTGCCCGTGGGCCAGGGCATCCAGCACCCAATGGTCGGTGGAGATGGACTCCCACACGCTGACAAATTTCGCCAGCCGGCCTCCCACTGAGGTGCTCGGGTGGGGGCCCGACATCACGGCCGGTTCAATCTTGTTTCGCTGAGGCCTTGCCACCTTGGCCTCCTTGGCGACGACTACGGTGTCCTACTGTCTTGTTACGGCCTCTGCAGGCTTCCTGCGACGAGGAGCGGGCTGCCTGTCGGTACGACGATGAACTGCCACTGAATGCTTTGGAGGCACCTTGAGACTTGCCTCCTGTTAGGCAGAATCCTGTGCAGTGCCCTTAGGGACCACTACACACAATTAAGACTACAAGTGGTAATACAAGTTCACCTTTAGCACAAGCCTATACTACTATGTTAAAGTGGTAGCAGTAGCGGAGCAGCCAGGCTTATCTCAAGAGTATATGAACAGTAGCTGAGATTACACAAAGGGACCACAATTACTGTGACTCAAGCAAACACTGACTCAAGGTTTCAGGTAAAAAATATAAGTACATTTATTTTTAAACCATATGATATAAACACAACACTTCTATTAATTCAAAACCACACGTAAAATACAATACAACCAACCAATTCACTTGGTACAGTATAACTCAAGGTAAGTACCCTATGTTGTAACGGACCTGTGTTGTGAAATGAAAGATATTACCGGGAATACATATGCAATCACTTTTTGACAGTAATGACATTTCGGTCTTACTACAGATACACGTATCCGCGGCAAGAAATGTTACCGGGGCAAAAACACATTTAGCACCTGAGTTAACCAGAGGGAGTTGGGAGCAAAAATCATACGCAATACTTTTGTCAAGACAGACAGAATCAGAGAACACTCGTTGACAGAAATTCAAGAGTCAGTAGGCCGGGGCCAGTATCAAGTGGAACCGGGTTCCTGTTGTCGAGGATCACACAGTCAGACAGTTCAAGATTCAACGTAGCCAGGAGTACTTAGATATTGTCAATAGAGAAAGCAAAAGTTATAAGAAGGAGGGAAGACCAAGGCAAGCCTTGGAGGAGGAGAAAAGGGATTCACCCTAACTCCTCGAGCAGAACACGGTACCTTATTCAATGGAGAAGCTGGTGCCACAGCAGTTGTTCCTGGTAGTTTCCTGCAGACCCACGGTTCTTGGAGCTTCGGTACGAAGGAGGACGTCTGGAGGGGTCTGCACCACACAGGGATGAAGCCGGCAGCAGCGACTGTGAATAAAAGATGCGCTCCTTAAAAACAGGAGAGGCTCTTCAGGTGGCTATCCGGACCACTACAGCAGTGTGAAGCGATTTCGACCAAGAAGAGGATCCTCTGGCTGTGGAAGATGAGCTGGTTATCCCCACCAGGCTCAAGGGAAGAAGACTCCGGACTGGATCTTCTCTGGTCGTCGAAGGGTAGATAGCTCAGGACTGCAGCAGGGCTTCACTGGGACGGGTAGTTGCAGCAGCCGTCTTCTTCTCCGCTTCTCTTGGGTTCCTTGTAGTTCCAGTGGCGACTCTGACTTCTAGCCCAAGAGTCCTGCCTTTTATGCGAAAATCCCCCATTCACACAGCCTGGCTGTCAATCACGCAGCAGGGGGGCGGGGTTGTCCAGCCCGGACAACCACCTCAGCCAATCATGGCAAAGTGCGACTTGGGTTTCCTAGGATATCCTGTGCAGGGGGTGACTACACCCCTCCCTCACATTCAACCCACCTAGACACCCAGGCGGAGGGTTTCTTGGCAGAAGTCCGCAAAAAGACAGTGAACAAAGAAGGCAAACCTGGTTTGCCGCGCAAAGTAAAACACAAGAAGGACTTTAACAAAAAGAAATGGTGAATAAACCCGACCAGAGCTAAAAGAGAGAGTATTTGGTCAAGCGGGTTTATGTTCAAGGCTAATATAATAGCCTAAAATGATACCACGTTTATATAGTGTAATCGCGGTAGAAAAGTTAGGGTACATACCACTGCCACCAGCCAAGTCTAAATGTTAAAAGAGCGAAACAATGCTCTATGAGGTGTAGATAAAAAGGGCTAAGGACTAACCCTTTCCAGTACTCCATGTAAGATAGGGTGTACTGGATCTGTGGTTATTTGACTAAGTAAAGTAAATGGCAACTTTACCCTTTTCTGGGGGACTGTAGTCAGCCTAAGAAATGGAGTCGGTGTGAAGTCTAAAAGAAAACCCTGTGTCACTGCACTGAAGGTGCTGTGTAACACACAAAAGAAGGGGGCTACTGAAGTGGTGTACTCCAGCGTCCACAATCATAAAAACAGATGAAACACACATGGCAAAACACAGGTAAGAGTGGGAAAAAGAGGCACACTCTTACCAAGTGGAACAAATAAACTCCAGAAATCCAGCAAAGCTGCTGTGGGACTCACTAGGTGAGGGAAATTAGCCATATAATGAGAATTCTCCCTAACACCTCCGGAAGTCTGAAAGGATGGCCGTCGCTGATGGAGAGAACCCAGGGCCCGGGCTGTCTCGTGTCCGCCTTGATGGCCTGCAGTGACTCGTCCACTGCCTTGCCAAACAGGTTGTTCACGTCAAAGGACATGTCCAAAACCCTGGTGTGCACGACCTGACAGAAATCAGTGGCTCTGAGCCAACCGCGCCGGCGAAGGCAAATGCTGTTGCCCATCTGGTGGCCACGGACATCGCCATTACGGTGTCGGCAATGTCCGTGGCCATCGTGATGGCGTGGTCCGACGCCACCTCACCTTCCTGCAGGATTTCAAGGGCTTCTGCCCTCTTGTAATCTGGGAGGAAGTCCAGGATGGGAGCAATCTTGAACCACAGCTCCCTGTCGTAGCACGCCACGATCACGAGTGCGTTGGCCGCCTTGATGGTCGTTGCTGCCGACGAGATGACCCGTCGTCCCATGGCATCCAGCTTCTTCCCCTTGGCATCCGGCAGGAAAGTGGAAGTTGATGCCGTCGCCCCTGCCGATTTCTTCTTGGCCGTCGCAGAGACCACTGAACCCAGGGACGGATGTGCCCTGAGGCACATAGGAGCGGAGTCCGAGACCCGGTACTTCTTCTCGTACCGGTCCATCTTTGCAGGGGCCATGGACAGGTTCTTCAGAAGGGACAGTCCTTCATCCCAGATGTCGTCCAGTAAGGGGACTGAGAGGACGGTCTTCCTCTTAGCCTCCCATCGTTGGTAAAGGAACCCTTCCTTCTTCTGCTCTTCAGGGCATAGCTGGAAAAGCTCTGATGCCCTGGCAATCATGGCGTGAAAGGAGCCAATTTCGTCGGGCGGGGAGGCCTGAGCAGGGGGTGATGGGAGATCTGTCACGTCGTCACCACCGTCATCGTCCGTCCCCATCGTCGCCGTCCCCGTCTCGTCCCGCGGATGAGGGGATGGGGTGAAGGCTGGAAGGGAGGTGGAGGATGGATTCACCTCCGCTTGTTTGGTGGGCTCCCCTAAGGTCCTGGTGCCGCTGGATCGTCCGCTGGCGGTAAGGGCAACCTTGTCCTCATCACCGTACACAGGGCCTGCAAAGCCATCAAGATTGCTCCTGAATTGTCTTCTGGCATCAGTTGCGACGGGAGCTAAGGGTGGGGCGTGGGGTCCCCGCTTCCTCCACGGTCCGGGGTTCCTCGTTGGCTCCACCGTTGCTCTCTACATCCACCTCGTCGGGATCCCTCCCATAGGCCCTGTCCTCCTCAAACCTCTTGTCCAGGATCTTTTTGATGCCAGCCAGCTCATCTTCGGAGGTGGTATCTGTGTCCGTTAGGGCTACCGTGCCCCCCCTCTTTCTCATCCCAGGGTTTCGCGGGGGTCTTCTCGATAGGCTGGAAAGATGTTTCCCTCCTTGTTGGCAGGTCGTCTCCAATGGGGTAGCCTCTGCAGGCTTTGCCAGGGCCGCCACGACTCCTTCAATCGAGGTCTTCGCCAGGTGAATCTGGGCCTTCACGACCTTTGACGCGTCTGATGCCTTCACCTTAGGGGAGGGTCACTGCCTCGCCCCCCCTTGGCTATCTCCGTCGGGATCGACCGGGGCTTCTCCCGAAGCTTACATGGGTTCTCCGACTTCCATTTCACCAAGCAAGAGCGTTGGCTCGTGGCTGATGGCGTCGGTGACATTGCGCCCTGCCTGGCAGCCGAGGAGCCCGAACCAATGGTGCTCCCGGTGCCCGCGGTGCTTAGCCTTTTGTTGGGCCCTCGTCGCTGGAGCGCCCTCAAAGGTCTTAGAAGACTGCTCGCACTTCTTCTTCTCACCTGCTGCTGGGCTCTTCCCCTCCAGCCAGTTAGTGAGCCGAGTACAACGGTCCTTCATTGTCCATACGGACATGTTCTTACAGAATGCAGTCCTTATCCATGTGCGATTTGTCATTGTGAAGGCAGTAGAGGCACCGGGAGTGCTCATCTTCCTTGAAGACATTCTGTAATCCACATCCAATGCAGATCCTAAACAGCTTGGATCCAACAGGCGTTGTGTCTCCTTTGTCCTGGTCCATGACCACGCGGGGTAGGCCTCAAAGATCTTCCGGAATCCTTCAAGAAGAGAAAACTCAATGAAAATTCGTCCTTGAGGGGCGTAGAAATTTCAGAAACGGGTCCCCGTTAATTGGAAGAAGAATCGGTGCAGCCTGAGGCTCGAATTGACCGAAAAATGAGAGCAAAACTCTTTCTGAAAACGCAATACGCAGTAAAAGCTCAAGAGCTATAGCACAAGGACTCCCAACACTTGAACGTGCGGTAAAAATCTGAAGATGGCTGCCAGAGGAGAGGCTTAGGTAGAGGGCAGTCATTGGCTGGGCGCAGTATGACCCAGGGACCAGTGATTGGTTATTAGTAGAAAGACAGTTCAGAAACTAAACTGAAACTGATGTTTTTCTTTACCGAGGATTCCCAGCCTGACGACGGGGAATATTCATGAGCATGTGAATCCATGCCAGTCCCATGCTGGAGAATACAAAATGTAGCTTGCTTGTAGACTCACCTTCTCCTACATCCAATCCCAACCACTGAGCACCTGCCCACCAGCCCAAACCATTCAGTTATCTCCTTTGTCTATTAGGGAAGTAGAAAATATCATTAAAAAGCTCAAACCGTCCAACTGCAAAGGCGATTCTCGTCCCGCACCAGTCATCAAAAAAGCTTCCCATGACCTAGCCCCGTTCATTATCACCTTCATTAATGCTTCTTTCAAATTAGGCACTGTCCCAGATAATCTCAAAGATGCGTGGGTCATCCCTCTCACCAAAAAACATACCTTTGATCTGAGTAACTCTTCGAACTACAGGCCCATTACCACAGTGCCTTTTCTCCTGAAAATCTTATACCGAGCGGTTTATTTACAAATACAGGACTACCTCGAATCTAACGAACTCCTTGGTCTCCGGCAGTCAGGCTTCCGTCCAAGACATGGAACAGAGACTGCTCTCATTGTCCTAAAAGCGCAAATTAAGGACCTTAAAGACAAGGGCAAGCTAGCCGTATTACTCCTACTTGACCTCTCGGCAGCCTTCGACTTGGTTAACCATCGAATTCTCTGCCATCACCTAAAAACTGCTGCCCATTTCTCAGACAAAGCTACCTCGTGGATAAGTTCCTTCTTGGAAAACAGAACCATGTGGATATTCTCCTCTTCTACCTCTGCTGAGCTGTCACCCGTCACGTGTGAGGTCCCGCAAGGTTCTTGTGTTTCACCCACACTGTATAATGTGTTTACAAAACCACTATTTGATATTCTCGACTATCTGGGTGTCACCTACACTAACTATGCGGATGACACCCAGATACTCATCCCCATCTCTGGAGACTACAAAACTGACTCTAAAGCTCTTAACAAGGTTTATTCAGTCATTCGGACATGGATGGTACATCATGAACTATGTTTAAATGATGATAAGACTGAGTAACGTATCTTAGGCTCCCACCTTAAACTTAACAAACTGGACCCAGCCTTTAAAGCATTTAGCATTGACAGGAACACCATCAAGGTTTCTCATGATACTAAAACCCTTGGCTTCCATCTGGACTCGGCCCTCTCTCTGACGAGACAAGTCAATGCGGAGGTCACAGCATCAGCATACACATGCAAACTCCTGACAGCTTTCAGACTGTTCCTCACTGCTTCGAATTGTATTATCCTTGCAAGAACGCTCATCATGGCTAAAGTTGATAACTGTAATGCCCTTTATTTGGGGACTAGTCTTAAAAACATTAATAAACTCCAAGTAACGCAGAATAATGCTATCAGAGCAGCCTTCAATATCCCTAGAAAATCTCATATCTCCGACACAAGACAGATGGCCTCATTACAAGTATGGAGGTAGCCATGCCGCTATCAGCGGTATGGCTACCCCCATACCGGGTACTGGGTCCGGGTTCCCAGAATGGGGAAGTACCAGGCCATTCCGATCTTGGAGGGCCGGGTAATTCCCCTTTCCGGGAACCCGGACCATCCCCATTCCCATTCAAGCCCCCATAGGGCTCAATGGGAATGGGGAGGATGCAAACAACGGGCCTGTTAATGACGGGCCCGTTGTTTGCATCCTGGTCTGCTCAAGGGAGCCGCTAAGGACGCATGGTAAAACCAGGCATCCTTAGCGGGTCCCACGAGGAGATCTCGTAATGAGGCGGTAGAGGGATAACAGGGTCGGCATCTCTACCGGCCGCGTTATCCCTCTACCGCATACCTCGTAATGAGGCCCCGAGTCTTCACTGGCTCCCAGTTGCACTCAGAATCTCACACAAAAGTCTTGCACTTACTCATAAGTGTCTA